>NC_048598.1:97848636-98123636 GCF_003668045.3 Cricetulus griseus
GTCAAAAATATCCTTTGCTTACCCTTCCACACTCCAAACAACACCAACAACGAAAGGTCAAGGGACTGAATACCCTGTAAAGTCACTCCTAGTTCAAATATTCTGCATGATTTATTTCAAAGCTTTTCTAAAACTTAGGACCTCTGCCATGACCAGATCAGACAAGATCTGGGAAGTTAGTTGGATTAAGGTCCCTGCTGGTCTTCAGCACTGGTGGGAAGGGCACTGCCTAGAAGCTTTCCTGGGTCCCTGCTGCCATCTCTCCTGACACTAGCCCTGTTTGTCTCCATTCTCTTTCTTAGAACCTTTCTTACTTGCCCTTCTGATGACTGAAAATCTCTGGGATGCCACTGCTCTGTACTAACCGCTTAATACTTGGAAGCTGGAGCCATAGCTGCAGCCCTGGAGCCCAAACAGTGTGCCCTCTGCTGAGACCAGAGGGTGGCGTTAGTGTAGTCCTAAAATGAGGAAGAACAAGAAGTAATAAAAGAAAGCAGCTTCTGGTGCTTAGTGTTTGGGAGTGCATCCTTTAGTGAGAGGACTGTTAAAATCGTAAACACTTAAATACATGGCTGTAAGTTGCAGTGGGTGCTGAGTGCAAGGGAAAAATAACCAGGAAGGAGACCAATGAAGTGGGTGGAGAATCATTCTTTTTCTTTTTCTTTTTCTTTTTCCTTTTCCTTTTTACTTTTATTGATACTTTATGGATTTCACAGGGTGCATTCCAATCCCACTTATCCCCCGCCCCCTTGAAACTTCCCTCTGCACCTGCAATCTCCCCGCAAAACAAAGTTAAAAGAAAAAAAAACCTCTGCCAGTGGAACCAGTATTTATCTCTAGTGCACGAATGTACTTTGGGAGCCCATTCCCTATGGAGGGATAATATCTCATCCTAGAAACATGGGGCAGGGCCTAGGTCCTGCCCCAAATGATGTGACAGACTGGGGAGTGGAAGGGGGTGGAATAGGGGATTGTGGGGGGCATGGGAGGATGGGAGGGAGAGGGAACTGGGATCAGTATGTAAAATAAGATTGTTTTTAATTTAAATTAAGAAAAGGAAGAAAAGATTCCAATGACAAAAAAGAAAGAAATAAAACAAACAAACAAAAAAAGAGCAGGGTGTTGGTTGTGCAGGCCTTTAATCCCAGCACTTGGGAGGCAGAGGCAGGCGGATCTCTATGAGTTCAAGGCCAGCCTGGTCTCCAGAGTGAGTGCCAGGATAGGCTCCAAAGCTACACAGAGAAACCCTGTCTGGAAAAACAAAAACAAACAAACAAACAAAACAAATACAAAACAAAGGGAAAAATAGGCTCTTATAGTGGAAGCTGTCATGTGACTGATGAGATACACAGCTCACCCTTTAGTGCATTCATCTTTACTTGCAAGTGTTGATTACCATGAGTCTTTGGTCTGGCTCCAGGCCTCTGGTTTCTGCTACACCACCCATAGTGGGCTCTCACTGGGCTCCTCTTGGATAGCCTGTTGTTGTCCTTTGTCCTTGAGATCCTGAGTTTCCTGTCCTTCACATGCTCCAACAGTTCATAAATTCAGTTGATATTTGGGTGTGCCAACTCATGGCCCTGGTTCTGAGCCTTTGTGGTGGCTAAGTTGGCCAGCTTTCTAGCTTTCCCTCATCATCACTACACAGAAGAGCACTGCCTGCCTCAGCTGCTCACCCAATGCAACCTACAGCAAGGCGCAAGGCCACTTCTCCTGATCTCTGCTTCTCAGATCTGCATCAACCCAGCGCTAGCTCTACTCTTTTGCCCAGGCAAGGTGCAGGGCCCTCTCTCCCCATTGCTGTAGGGAGTATACGAGGCGGGGGCAGCTCTCCTGCTCTCACTCCCTCAGGGCTGGCTCACCTGCTGACAATAGGGTCAGCTCTGATATGCTGCCTAGGTCGTGTGCTGTAGCTGGTGCAGGGCAGGGCTAGTTTTTTCACACTTGTGACCCCAGGGACAGTTCTCTTGCCTGCCACAGGTAGCAAGGGGAGGAAGGGGGTGGTCATCTTTACCTCACCCATGCCACACTTCGTAGTAGGTCGAGGTTAGCTCTGTTGTGGTCATGTCCTCAGGGTCAGCTGACCAGTGGGTCAGCTCTAGTATGCTTCTCAGGTGAGGTGTACACCTATGGTGAGAGGTGGGACCATCGTCCCTGAGTATGGGGGCAAACCCTCCCCTGAGGGGTAGGGCCAGCTCACGTGCTACAATACCCAGCAAGGGACAGAACTAGCCATCCCAGGGTCTGTGAAGGTGGAGCAGGCTTAGCACAGAATGGTTCCAAAGACCATTCCATGGCTAACTAACACAGGCCATGAATACCACCACGGATCCCAGCTCCAGAAGTACCATGGACTCAGACATGGCCCTCAGCAGCAGCTCAGCCCTGATGCCACCACGGCCCTGGTGGCAGCACAGGGCCCTGAGATCAGCACAGCCCCGGCAGCAGCATGGCAGCAGCATGGTTTCAGGTGGCTGGTCAGACCCCAGGCATCTGAGGAGCCCTCAGTGGCAACTGGAGCCACTGACAACACACCAAACCTGGCTTCCACAGGTCCATGGACCCAGATATAGCCCTAGGCAGATGCCCTGTCATCTCTATGGCACCAGGTGGCAGCACTGGCCACCCAGATCATTATGACCCTGGGCACAGCAGGTCCTTAAAAACTGGCATGGTCTACAGTAGCTGACCAGACCCCCACATGGGTCATCTACATGGCTAGATGTAGGTGACAACAGGAGCCCTGGATATCAACTCAGCCCCTAGATGTTATAGGGCCACAGACCCAGGCATGGCCTTCTGCAGCATTTGGTCCAGAAGACACCATGGACCAGCACAAGCCACTCAGATCATGATGTCTCTGGTGGCAGCAAGACACCCTCATGGCCACAGGTTGCTGCACAGACTCTGGGCATCTAAATAGCCTTTGGTGGCAACATGGGCCACAGACAGCAATAAAGACCCAAACTGTAGTAGGACCACAGTCCCAGATATTGTCCTAGGAAGCAGCCTGGGCCATGATGTCACCATGGTCTCAGGTAACTGTGCAGGCAATTCAGATCTGCATGACTCCCCCAAATGGCCCTCAGACACCAACATAGACCCAGGTGGAAGCCTAGATGCCCCCCACATATACACATCAACACAGTCTTCTATGGTCTCAGGAGCTATAAACATCAACACAGGCCCTGGATGCTGCAGGGCCATGGACTCAGACATGTCCCTCTGCCACAGTCCTGGTCTAGACAATACCATGGCCTGGTTGACAGCCCTGACCAACCAGATTGGCCTGGTACAGCAGGGACCACAGCTGTTGGACATTGACATGGTCACAGGTTGCAGCACAGACCCCCAGCATTCACATAGACCCTAGAGACAAGATGGGCGGGGACATCACCATGGCCCCAGGTGGCTGTGTAGGCCACCCAGATTGGCATGGCCAGGAAGGCATGTGTTTACAAGTGTGTGTTTGTAGTGTATGCACAGTGCATACAGGCACACACATCTAAATGCACCCCAAGGCCAGAGAAGAACCTCACTTGGAGATCAGAGGAGAGTGTCCAGTGACCTGACCTATCACTCTTATTCCCTTGCGATGGGTCTCTCACTGAACCTGGAGCTAGGCAGATTAGCAGCAAGCCAAGTCACTCTGTCTGTGGCCTCTCATCACTGAGTTACAGGCACACCTGTCATCTCTGGCTTCTCATATGGGTGCTGGGGATCCAAATGGAGTCCACATGCTTGCACATCAAAGGTTCTTCCCAAATGATCCATCTTCCCAGCCTCTGAAAATTCTCCCCCTTTGACCCAAACACATCATTGCTCCTGACTTTTCAAAGTCTTCAAGTTTTATTTTTACCTTTGGCATTAGGTACTTCTCCTTCCCAAGCTTCTGCATCATTGTCTTTAGAACCTTTAATCTCCTGTTGCCTTTTTAAACCTTTCAAGATTACCTCTTCTACCCAAGCTCCTGTATCATGTACATTATAGTCGAGATTAGCTGTATGCAAAACCCATTCTTCTAGTGGTGCTGATCTGATCTTTAAAGGCAAAAGTAATCTTTTGTATATTGGGCTTGCATTTTCATAAGCTATAGTGTATATGATCAATTTTCTGGTTTTTAGATCTGCAATTCTACTGCCCTGGTCTTTGTATAAAGTCATGGCAATATTCTGTCGGTCCCTGCTCTATCCTGGTATAAGTCTCCATCCTCTCTCCAGGCTCACGAACCTTATCCCAGGCATCTAAGGCTGCTGTTCTGCATAAGGACAATATATGGTCATCATATTCAGCCTGTACCTATGGATTAGCAAAAATGCCCTCACCCAGGATCTTAGCCTGGGGAGCTTCATAACCGTTCTTTATGCCTTGAAGCTCGAGGGCCTTATCTTCCTCCCTCCAGAGAGCCCTCCACTGTATCTGAGACAAATTTTCAAGCACAGCTGCCACTAGGCATTCCCAGTCTGTGGGTGCCACCCTGTTAAAAGTCGAGCACAAATTTAATAGTTGTTTCACATACGGGCTATGGAGACCATATGAGACAACCGATTCCTTAATACTCTTGAGATCTTTTAACTGGATGGGCTACCACTGATTTGCCATCTGCCCATGAGGATGCTTTTTAGAGGGTGGTTTCTCTATCATGGTTGCTAGGAACACCAGTCATCCAAGCAAACATTCCTCTGCTAACATTTATGTTTGAGTCCCACACAACCAATGAAGACCAGCATGACATCAATCCCTGGATGCTCCAGAAAGAGAATGGGCCACAACTCCTCAAGTACACTGGATCCAACTTTCTTCGTTTCAACTGACATTCCGGCCAGAGCTTCCGGTACTGACTTCAGTCAACACAAAAACTTCAATCAAGTTAAGTCTTCAACCTAGATCTTCAATCAAGCAAATCCCATCAAACATGGACTGGATACAATCCATTTACAACTTTCACTATACTAACATTTTCTTCTTACAGGACCCCACGAGGCTATTGTCATCCCCTTTCAGCAGGAAGTAACTTAGAGAATATTACGCCCCCTTCCCCCCATTGTTGTCACTAAGGATAATGTACACCAAGTTAGGGATAGTTTCCTATTGTTTAGGGTTGGGATTGGAAGTAGGTGTTCAGGCTTGGACACCTCTTTCAGATGATTTTAGGGTTTAGTTATAATAGACATAGTTAGGATGTGACATAGCAGATTATTGTATCTTCTTGTATTTTACTCTTATGAATGTTAATTATGGATTCTTTACACTGTTAAATTTTAATCCTCTTTTAGACTAAAAGGGGAATTGTAGGAAAACACGGTAACCATGCCTCCTAAGGGCTGGCTACAGGTGTGCTCAACCACGCCCATCAGGGTATGGTTAAGGTGATGTCAGGGTGACATGGAAGAGGCTTAAGAGTTAGGGAATGCACATGGTGGGCCTTCTTTTTCCCTGCTTCATTGGCTTGTGCTGCTTACTTTGTTCCCAGCTGGCTAGCTAGGTTGCTCTGTAAGGCATCTCCCTATTAAATACTTAAATATCTTCACCTGGCTATGTATTGATAAATCACCAGTTATATATCTAGTTATAACTTCTCCCATTCTTATGACCAGATGCCTAGTAGAAGCCCCTTAGTGGAGGAAAAAGTTATTTTGGTTCACATTTAAGGGATTCAGTGCATTGTTCTGGGGGAAGGCATGGTACTAGGATGCTGCTAATTTGCATCATGGTGGACCAGTTGGGAAACAGGAGCATGGAAAACCTTGCTCCTTTCACCTTTTTAGTCCGAGACCCCAACCAATAGGATGATGCTGTCCTCTTTCAGAGCAGGACACACCTAATATAGTTAAGCCTTTCTGGAAGAGCCCTCACAGACACAAAGTATGCTCATTAATGCCCTAAGTGGTTTTGTCATTTGTTTCAATCAAATTGACGATCAG
This sequence comes from Cricetulus griseus, assembly GCF_003668045.3. Lineage (NCBI taxonomy): Eukaryota > Metazoa > Chordata > Mammalia > Rodentia > Cricetidae > Cricetulus > Cricetulus griseus. Next base: position 97,854,561 of record NC_048598.1, read on the forward strand.
AATCAACTCCTACAAGATTTTAGGATGCAATTTTATACATGTCTGAGGAAGAAAAGAATGCGGTATGTTTCCAAGTTCTCAGTTTTCCCTTGCTTCAGACACTACTGTAATTTTTCCAGTTTTCATTTTATGAATTGTGTGTGTGTGTGTGTGTGTGTGTGTGTGTGTGTGTGTGTGTGTGTGTGTGTGTGTGCTCATGAGTGCATGCACATGTGTAATGTAAATATGTATGTGCTAGAGGGGGTGGCACAGCCTGAGAATGGAGGTCAGAAGACAATTCTAGAAATATGGTGTCAAATGCTACTTGTTGCAGCAAGATCTTGCCTGTTGTTGTGTGGCTGCTGTGTATACTCCAGACTAGCTGGCCTGCAAGCTTCTGGGATATTCCATTATCTCTACCTCCTCTCTTGTTAGGAGTGTTGGAATTGCAGATTTTTACATATGCATCTAGGTTTTTTTTTCATGTATTTCAGAGATCTGATATGGGTTACCAGGCTTCAGCAGGAAGTGCTTTTACTAGCTGAGCCCTTTCTCCAGCCCTAGACTGTGACTTCTGACAGACTCCTCACTGACTTTCTGTTTATGTGTGGACCCATTAAATCCTGCTTTCATTTTTAATAATATTTTTTCACCACTCTGTTAATACTGTCTTAAAGAATTGAGAGCATAAATAATGTTTATTAATTCTAAAAAAAAAGTTGCCAAGAAATGGAGTTGGAGAGATGGTGGTTCATTGGTTAAGAGTGCTCACTGCACTCTTGCAGAGGACTTGAGTTCTGTCCCTAGCACCCACCTTAGCCAGCTCACAATCATCTATACCCCAGTTCCAGGTCATCAAATACCCTCTTCTGGCCTTCTGCAGGCACCATACATACACATGGTATATATACAAACAACAGGAAAACACTTAAATAAATAAAATATAAATCTTTTTTAAAGTAGCTAAGAAACCAGAGAACCAGGTTACACATGTCTTTAAATTCAACATTTGGGAGGCAGAGACAGGAAGAGCTGTGTGAGTTTGAGAACAGGATGGTCTACGTAGTGGATTCCAGGATAGCTAGGGTTATGTAGAGAGACCACATCTCAAAATAAAACAAAAAAACCAAACAAAACATTATGGTAGGGTAAGAATAGCAACTTAATGGTGGGTTTACTTAGGCTCATGGTTCCAAATGTTTCAGCTCATGGTTGACTATTTCTTTGAGCCAATGATGAGGCAGACGTCATAACCAGGGGATCCAGTTTAGGGAGAGAATGCTCACTCCATAGACGTTGAGAAATAGAGAGCAAAGTGCTTGGAACAAAATCTACAATTCAGGGTTATGCTAGCATTATTTCCAAATAAGCCCTGCTGACTACACTTTCCAACTACTTTCACGAATCAGTTCCCTTATGAGGCTAACAGTGAGTACTGCAATTATGAAATAAGAGTACTTATAGTCCAAGTTACTCCCTTTAACCTCCAGGTCTGAACTTGGCTGCATTGGGCACAAGCCTTGGGTACGTGCATCTTTAGGAGACATGCCATATCCAAACAATAATAAAGACATTTCCACTGGTCATTGGTGGTGCACACCTTTAATCCCATTCCTCAGGAGGCAGAGGCAGGCAGATCTCTGTGAGTTCGAGACCAGCCTGGTCTGCAGAGCGAGTTCTAGGACAGGCTCCAAAGCAATACAGAGAAACCCTGTCTCTAAAACCAAAATAAATAAAGTCATTTCTATTTATTTATATTAGGCAAGATATCATTTTATTGTTCCAAAGATTTCAATCATTCATTATGCATCCCAGATTTTATAAAACAGCTTGATGATGGACCAGTTTCATGTGTGTTTAGGAAATGATAAAATCTGCAGTGTATTATTGGTCAAAACTGGTAACAGTGGGATTCTTTTTTTTTAAATTTTTTTTATTAGTTCAAATTAGGAACAAGCTTGTTTCACATGTCAATCCCTTCTCCCTCTCCCTCCCCTCAACCTCACCCCTCCTTCCCCCCAAACCTACCCCTCACCCCATCCACCCTCCACTCCCCAGGCAGGGTAGGGACCTCAACAGGGGCTCTGCAAAGTCCACCACATCATCCTGGGCTGGGCCTAGGCCCTCCCCCATGTGTCCAGGTCAAGAGTGCATCCCTTCAAGTGGGATGGGCTCTCAAAGTCTCTTTTTACACCAGAGAAAAATACTAATCCACTACCAGGGGCCCCCTAGAGTGCAGAGGCCTCCTCATTGACATCCATGTTCAGGGGTCTGAATAGTGGGATTCTAATGCTTCTATTTTGGTGAAGTCTATCCAAGGAGGAATTCCTAGACACAAGCAAAGGTTCAAAATTGGATCTAAATTATTTGTAAGGATATGCAGTACCAAGACAGATACTGGTGGGTATTTTACTTTTGTGGGCTTTTTTGTTTGTTTTCTTTGTTTTGGGGTATATTTAAAGCAATAAAGTCTTTATTTCCAAGTTACACATGGCACTGAGATATAAATGACAGAGGGCAGGTTCTAGTATGAGAAGAGCCTATTGACCTGCTTAATCTTTTCTGGTTCCAAATAACAGCCTGGAAGACATTTCTAAGAAACTCTACAGCTCTATAGAACATCCTATTAAAAAACACAACCCTATTAAGTTTCATTTAAATGAGACAGTATTACTAAAATATATATTCACTTAAGTATCAAGCAACAGGAAAACTGAAACTTGAAGACATGGGTTTAAGTCTTATCTTCTCCATTTACTGGTTGCTCTATCCTGGACTAGTCACTTAAGAGTGAGCTTCACGTTCTTCACCTGCTGTGCCAACTTTGTAGCTGCTGCAGGCAAACTAACCTCTGTGGAGGCAACTCGGGTACTCTTGCGCACGGGACGATCTTGCTTTGGTACTGGTGGAATCACACGTGCACTAGGAATCCATGGAGCATCATCTGATATTCTCCTTTTCTTTGGTAGAGATTTCAAAACAAGGTCGTCGTCATCATCATCACTATCATCATCATCATCATCATCATCATCATTGCCATCATCACTATCATCATCATCGTCGTCGTCGTCATCGTCGTCATCATCATCATCATCAGACTCCAGGAATAGATGGATATGTTCAGCATCCTTTGAGCACGTTCCCAAGCTGTCCTGCTTATTCACCCTGTTATTCTCCTCTGTGCTCTCAGTTCTCCAGTATGCTAGCCGCTTGATGGGCCATTTCTTTCGGATGTGCTGAGAAACAAGACTGTTAGGTACCATGCCCAAGCCACTGCTGGAGCTCTCAATGCTTTGGTCCTGCCCTTCACTCCACCAGGTCTGGAGGCTGCAGGGAGCTGGCGAAGGAGATGAATACTGCAATTTAGGCATGCTCACAATGTCCTGGATAGCTTCCTTATTGCTGGAAGAGTCTGGGTCTTCAGTGAGGACATCAGAGCCAGGACTGTCCACCTGTTCCCTGGCCTTAAGTGGATCAAGAATTCTACTAAATCCACTTCCATTCCATCTCTTGTCTTCAACCCCTTCCATTATTTCCTTATCTATTTTACAGTTCTCAGGGGTGATCACAGATTCCCCTTGTTCATGAATTTGCTTTTGGCCAGAGCAAAATTTCACATGGGGCAAATTTGGGGGAATATTTGGGTTTACTACCAGGTTCATTTTCTCTTTGCCCAGTCTCTCTTCAGTCTGCAGCTCAACATTTGAATCCAAGTCAAACTGGTCTCCCGTTACTTGTTCTTTCACCAACCTTGAATTATCTTCTTTCTTTATGATTTTGGCTCTCCATGACTGGGACAAGCTCTTCTCCCTCTTGGTACTGCCATTAGCCATCATCAGAGCCATGGAGCTCTCATTCCCATCATAGACATTGTCAGATTTTGAGTCATCACCTGAGTCATTCAAGTAGGCATCTACTTTCTGGGAATCGCCCACCTTCAGTACTTGATGATTGTTTAGATCTCTAAGATGATCGGTACATTGATCATCAGACCCCAAGACTTGACACTCCTCATCCTGTTGTTTGGCATTCTTGAAGACACCCTTATTCTTTGGTTCTTTCTCTTTTGAGTCACTTTTGGAGGGTAATGATAATGTAGGCTTGGATTCTGAAGCAGAATGAGTTGGCCTAGTTAAGGAAGAGGAATTAGTGAGAAAGAGCTGCTGGACCCCAAAGATTGTATTCACCTTCTGGATGTTCTGTTGGGAGGTATCTTCAACCAGACCGATCTCCCTAGCCAGATCTTCAATGAGCTGTATGATCTGCACTGTCTCTGGGATTGCATCCTGGTGGTCTGCCAGAACTTCTTTCCTTGTCCAGGCCTGAAAGGCCACATTCAGAGCCTTGCTACCACGAACCAGGTAAGGGGCAGGGCATCTCCCATTCTCTCGCAAACCTCCAAGGATGTCCAGAATTTGCTTTCCCACATGCCAATAGATGGTCTCAAAGCTGGGAAACTTGAAGAGGTCTGCTGTGCTCAGCTGCTTCTCAGTCTCATAGGCTTTGAGCTGCATTTCAATGTTAAGACTATGTAAGAAGTTTCCTCCAAATGCTAGGCAATCCAAGGGGTTCAGCACAGCATGGATCCATCCTGGAGGAATGAAAAGCGTCTGCCCTTGCTTCACAGAACACTTGTAACACTTGTCTACCTGGTCACCAAAGAACATCTCTCTTTGTTTAGAGGAATTTCTCCAACACTTAAAAAGAGTCAGGTTAGCATCTGTTGGGTGGATCAGGTAAAAGATTTTCTCACCCTTAAGCACATGGTACCAGACTGAAGTGCCACCGAATTCAATGTGAAAATCTGTGTAGCTATCCTGGACACTCATAAAGCAGTACTTCTGAACTTTGGGTCTTTCAAAGCCACACTCTTCTGGCCATAAGTTTTCAATCCATGAAAGCTTACTAACTATCTTGGGCATCTCTACGATGTTAGAAAGCCTGGTATTAGAGAATTCCAAACTGATAACATTGAAGATTTTTTCCCTCTTCCCACTGTAGTAATACTTCACAAAATCACCCAGCATCATCTTGCAACTAGTCTGACAGGCCACATCAATCACATCAATCTCTTTGTCAGAACCAACATACTGTTCCACATCACCGACAGTGAATGACGGTGGCGGAAGTGTCATTCCCAACCCATCCTTCTTCAAGACGAGGATGGGTATACTGAAGCTACTCTCTTCCAGGAATTCCACTGTCAGCTGACTCCCTGTGGGCTTCAAAATCACTTCGTCCGCGCTGTCAAAAGTCTTACCCTGGAGCTGGTGAATAAACACAGGGCTCCCTGTCATCACTGGCTTCCTCTTGAGAGCTTCATGTGCTTTAGAAGATTCATGCGAGTTTTTCATAATGGAAGGCCCATGTAAGACCTCACAGTCTGGACAGTGGTAGATGTCGATGTCAGCGGCTTTCTCTTCTTCAACGCCAACACAACTCCCATGAAACCAGTCCTGGCACAGATCACACTCGATCATGAAATGGTTCACATCATAAGGCTTTCGACAGAGACAGTACACAGGCATCAAGGCTGTCTTTGCAGGGTGATGGTCTCTGGGACTCAGCCTTCAGAATTTCTTTCCCTCAGAGAGATCAGAGAGTTAGAGGCCCTGTTCTCCCTTTGAGCCCTTTTGGGCCCACTTTCTTTGGCCCTGAAGTCAGAAGCTCCTGTTAACTGCTCTGTTGCTGGACTCTTGCTTCCCAGGTTCTAGAATTCTCCACTCCCGGTATTATGACACAAACTACGTCATAAAGAAGGGGAGGCGCTTGGGGAGAAACCTGCGCGTATCCTCAAAACAGAAGAGGCCAGAGATGTAGAGGTCCTTTGATGTCTGGTCAGGTTATTCGAAAGTTACTTCAGAGTCTTTCAGGACAAGGAATATGAGACTAGGCACTCAAGTCACTGTCCTGGAGTTGGGTTCTGAGACTTAAAACGAACCTTCTCCGCATTTCTTCCGGGCCAGTAGCGAGCATTGTTATCCCCAAGCACTTTAAACATGACAGGGATCTCCTCACACCCCTGATGATAAAATAAATCTCTTCAAAACGGCTGTAAATGATCAAAAAAAACTTCCCTCAAATCCTGATACTAAACGAAGATGTTTTTTCACGGCTCCAAAATGGCAGGCATTTCTTTGCAGCAGCCGCCTCAGACTGACAACGGCTCTCCTGTATCCCTGTTTGATAAGAGATTTCATCTTAGTTTCTGAAATTGACAAGACTATCCTTGTAACCCCCCCAAATGCCCAGAAGCTCTTTACGAACCCATGACTGAAATAAAGCTTTCCCCGAACCTGACAGGAATATCCAGGGGTGCAAACCCCACAACGGAGCTCCTCGGTCTCGAGGCTGCAGGGGAGCTGAGTGAGCCCGAGAACTTCCCGGGGCAGAAGCTGGCCCCGCCCCCAGAGGCAGCGCACAATGAATTCTGGGATCACAAGCTGTGTCGCTTTGCGCCTGTGCTCAGCAGGCATCTCAAGATGGCCTTTGAGAAGCAACTACCCAGGACTTGGTGTGAGGAGAGTAGGGATCTTTGTGTGAGTTTGAGACCAGCCTGGTCTACAGCACAAGTTCCAGGACAGCCTCCAAAGAGAAACCCTGTGTCGAAAAACCAAAAAATAAGAAGAAAAAAAAAAGAGAGAGAGAAAGAATATAACTGCCAGGTAGAGTACCTATGAATAAAGGCCCTTCAGTCCCCAATGTCACATAGTAGTGAGAGAACAAACTATCAAGTGTTGTCCTCTGACTTCCAAAAGTATTGCACCAGAACACTCACACATTAATTGGTTAATTAAGTAATTAATGAATTAAATATATTCTCTTATTAAAAAAGACACTGGGCAATGAGACAGAAAAAGAGATATAGAATTGGTCTAATCCTTGTTTTGACACTAAGATTCCATGCATATTTTCCCCTTTAATGTAGTAAAATGTAAAGACTCTATTCAATTAGCACATTTATTAAGCAACTATTATATGCCATGAGCTAATATAAGCCAATGAATGAAAATAAAAGATTTGCTACCCTGGTGTTGATCAATATTGCATTTCTATAATAAATGGTTATTTAATAAGAAATACTACCCTCTTTATGTGCATCTGGGCTTAATTTTAATTTTTTTTTTTTTACTTGAGACTTTTGCATCTATGTTCACCACATACTACATGAAGTTGCTCTGGTCCCATTCAAAACTGACAGCCTGGCCTAGTGAAATGTCCAAGCCTGAAGACCTGAGTTCAATTCTTGGGACCCACATGGTAGAAGGGAAAACCAAGTCTCATGGTTTCCTCAGACCTCCATGCACTGTGACCACACAGAGAAAATAAATAAGGTTTTCTTTTTTGTTTTAAAAAAGAAAATGGGGGCTGTAGAGATGGCTCAGCAGTTAAAAGTACTTCTAGAGAACTTGAATTTGATTCCAAGCACCCATATAGTGTTTCACAAGTCTTTAACTCTACAGTCCTACAGGGTCAGACACTTTCTTCTGGCCTCCTCATGCACCAGACATGCAAATGGTTCACAGATATATGTGCAGACAAAACAGCCATACATATAAAACAAAATGAAATATAATAACAAAATAGAAACATGACAACCTTACAAATTCTTGGCAAACAAATGGATCAAAGTAGTGCTTTTCTCCATTTATTTATTTTAAATCCATAATGTTTTTGTAGTTTTCTTTCTTTAGGGTCTTAAATCCATCCATCTATCTATCCATCCATCTCATTATGCATGTGTGTGTGTGTATGGGTAATCACATTTGTGTGATACACATGTGTAGGCCCGAAGTTGACAATGCATGTCTTCCTTGACGATTCTCCACGTTATTGGTTGGGACTCACCCTGACCTTTAATTCCAGAACTCAGGAGGCAGAGGCTGGTGGATCTCTGTGAGTTTGAGGCCACTCTGGTCTACAACGTGAATTCCATTACAGCCATGGCTGTTACACAGAGAAACCCCTGTCTCTAAAAACAAACAAACAAAAAGATCAAACAGCGGCAACTCAGGAAGTTGTTTCCTGTCATTTCCCAGTTAGTTGTTTTAGATCCCTGTGGCCAAAATACTTAGCAGAGTAAACTTCAGACAGGCTAGGTTAATTTGGGGTTGTTTATGGTTTTAGAGGGTTTTGTCCATGGTTGCTTGACTCCACGAACTTTTGGAAAAGTTAATGGTGAAAGAAGCTAATGACCAGAGGTTTTTCTTCCTATATTATTAAACAGAAGTAGAGAGGATTAGAGTACTCTAAGGACCATGGCAGCCGGGAAGACCAGCAGTGAGCAGTTGCCTAATATGTACCAGGCACTCGGTTCAAAGTCCTTCATCCATTTTGAATTGATTTTTAGTTGGCCTGAAGGTTGTGGGTTATTGTTAAGTTGTTTAACAGTTTGAAGTTGTTTTTGCTTAAAATCAAATTAGGGTTCTGATCTCTTTCTTTAGCTTATGGGTATGTAATTTTTCCTGTGTCATTGTCTATTGTCCTGTTCAATTTCTCTCTTCAATGTCTTGATAAAGTTTTTGAAAAGGCCATTCACTTTCTTTCATAGATTTATTCCTATTCATTTACTTTTGTGTATGTGTGTGCATGTGTGCGTGCGTGTGTGTGTGTGTGTGTGTGTGTGTGTGTGTGTGTGTTGCAGCTATAAGAGGCTGATGTGATTGTTTTACCAGTAAGTTGATTATTGATATAGAGACTTACTGATGTTTGTATTTCCTTTGGTATCTTCCTACTTTGATTAAAGTGTTTGACACATTTCAGAATTTTCTGATGGAGTCCTTGAGTCTTTCTAGCATAGGATTATATTACAAGAAAATAGAATTATATGAAAATAGAAGTCCTCATTACCAATTTGTATCTTTTTTTATGTCTTGCTCTTGACTTACTGATCTGGATATCTTCCAGCAGTATATTGAATAATAGTGGGAAAGTAGACACCCTTGTGTAGTTTTAGAGAAAACAGTTTATTTTTCTTCATTTAGTTTGGTGTCTATCAGATTGTCATATTTATCCCTTCCTTCAGTTCCTCAGAGCCTTCATCAAAGAGGAATGCTAAATCTTGTCAAAGGCTTTATCTGAGTCAATTGAGATGAGCATATAATTTTTTATCCTTGGTTCTATTTGTGTGTTGTATTGCATTTATTGTTTTGTGCCTAGAATTCAATAAATTTTGTCACAATGTATACTCTTTAGAACATGTTGTTTTATTCAGCTTAAAAATACTTTATTAAGAATTTTTGGAGGCCGGGCATTGGTGGCGCATGCCTTTAATCCCAGTACTCGGGAGGCAGAGGCAGGCAGATCTCTGTGAGTTCGAGGCCAGCCTGGTCTCCAGAGTGAGTGTCAGGATAGGCTCCAAAGCTACACAGAGAAACCCTGTCTTGAAAAACAAAAAACAAAAAACAAAAAAAAAGAATTTTTGGAGACAGGTAGTGGTGCATTCCTTTAATCCCAGCAAATTGAAAGTAAAGTCAGGCAGATCTCTGAGAGTTTCAGGCATTCAGAGCGTGTCCAAAAACAAAACAAAAACAAACAAACAAACAAACAAAAAAAACAAAAGGACAGCGCTGGGGAGCTGGATCAGCAGGCAATTGTTACCAATCCTGACATGATGTCTTGGGTTTGATTCCTGAGACACATAATGTGGAAGAAGAGAACAAATTCCTTCAAATTGTCCTCTGACCTACACACACACACACACACACACACACACACACACACACACACACACACGTAACTACTTTTTTTTTTTTTTTTTTTTTTGGTTTTTCGAGACAGGGTTTCTCTGTGTCTTTGGAGGCAGTCCTGGAACTACCTTTTGTAGACCAGGCTGGCCTCAAACTCACAGAGATCGCCTGCCTCTGCCTCCAGAGTGCACCACCAATGCCCAGCTACACGTAACTACTTTTAAAGAGAATTTTTGCATCTGTATTCAGTAAAATTGATCTGTAGATTGTGGGTTTTGTTGTTTCTTGATGTGGTTCCATGATCAATGTTTAATCTTGTGAGTCACGAATTCAAGGCCAACCTTAGGTATTAATTATGAGTTCGAGCCCAGGTTGAGCTACAGAATGGGGGTGTGTGTGCTTTAGTGCTAAAACCCAGTTTTGCTCTAAGAGAGAAAGCTTGGATGGAGAAACCTGGATTTAATGTTGTCTCTTTAATTTTGTTATTTAATTGGCTAGGGATTGCAGATTTCTTCACTCAAGATTTCAGAGTGGTTTCTAAGTGCTAGCCAATCAGGGATTCAGGGGCGTACAGTTATGAGCTGTCCAAGCAGAAATTCTTCCACCACCTTAAGTCATATTTTGGCATATATATATGAATATATATTTTTTCTATTTTGTCTGTCTGTCATTAAACATAATACAATTGTAATTTATCTCACTTTTACTGATTACTTTTGGCATTCAGTAATCTGCTTATGTGGCCTTTTATGAAGTTCTCTTTTTCAATTTCTGTCCCTTTCCCTCTTTCTTTTTCCTTACACTATGGTATTATATTTTTAATTTCAAATTTAATTGCTTATATAGTTTATATGCATCAATAACTATATATCTGTTCTGTAATCTCAGAACAACCACATTATTTTTCAGAGTTTATTCAGTTTTTGGCATATGTCTTCTTCCTATCCAGTACTGATCCCTTTTCATTATCGCTTGCCTTATGCTTTCTTGGAGTATTAAATTATGCATATGTGTGCTCCTTGTGTAAATGTGTGCACATTTGAGTGCAAGCACCCAAGGGGTCCGGATGAGAAGGGTATTGGATCCCCCAGAGCTGGAGTTACAGGCAGCTCTGAGCCAAATGGTCTGGGTTCTGGCAAAAAGACTCTGGTCCTCTGGAGGAGTAGAATGTGATCTTAACCACTGAACAGTCTGCCCATCTCTTCCTACCATCTTCTGAACTTAGAACTTTTGTGCATCTATTTGATTCGATGATGGATTCCATACATTTATTTGTATGTATTTCTCTGTCTCACTCACTCATGTAATTCTTATTTGGCTGTGGTATGTAATTCTGTTTAGACATTAATGTATGGAATCTGGAATTATTGAGATTCTTTTCATCTGTATTTACAAGAAGGGCAGGTCTGTAATTTGGGTTCTTTGTAATGCCTCTGCTTTGTTTTGGTGTCATGACAATATTCTTTGACTTCTTATGAGTTTTTGTTGTGTCCTTGTTTGATTTTGTTTGTTTGTTGAAACAGGACCTTTTGTGACTCATGCTGGCCTTGATCTCTGGAAATTCCTCCCTTCCCAGAGGGCTGAGATTACAAGTGTGCACCACCAAACCCTTCTTGTCTGTGATTTCTTGCCAAAAATTATTTGATCTCCACTCATTTGTATATTGTCTTTTAGTTACCTTAGCCAAATGAGGCTTATTAATATTTTTCAAGATTCTCTTAAATACGTGCTTTGCCTGCGTGTATGTATGTGTACTGTGCACATGCAGAATCTCAACAGAGGCCGAAAGGGTCTTGGATACCCTCTATCAGGAACTACAGATGTTTATGAACTTTGATGTTGATTCTGGAGATTGAATCCAGGTCCTCTGGAAGAACAGTATAGTCTCTGTTTCGTTTTGGTTTTTTTTGGGGGGAGGGGGGTTCGAGACAGGGTATTTCTGTAGCTTTGGAGGCTGTCCTGGAACTAACTCTTGTAGACCAGTCTGTTCTTGAACTCACAGAGATCTGCCTTCCTCTGCCTCCTGAGTGCTGGGATTAAAGGTGTGCGCCACTACCTCCCGGCAAACAGCATATTCTTTTAACCTGAGTTGTCGCTTCAGCCCCTCCCCTATGTTTGTTGTTGTTGGGTTTAGTTTGGTTTGGGTTTTTGTTTGTTTGTATTTTTTATTTATTTGTTTATTTTTAAACATGGTCTCTCTATATAGCTCTAGCTGACCTGGACTGACTCACAGAGATTAGTATGTCCCTGCCTTTTGAGTGTTGTGCCCAGGTCACAAGGATCCCCAAAGAGACCAGGGAGACAGACCACCAATGCAAATGCACGAGGCATGAAATACCTGTGTATCAATTATTCTCATTGGTCAATGCTGAGATGGAACATTCTGTGGTTTTTATGGCTTTGTCTTGTTACTTGTAGGTGGCTTGTTGTACATAGATACCAATAGTTTTCAGAACTGTATCCTGGAGACTTTAAGGGAGGTTTAGGTCTTCCCTGGAGTTTCTTTTGTGGCCAAACAGTTCCCAGGAACCAAGTACCTAGGAGGCTGGGAGGGGGGATAGTCTGGAGTTTCTTTGCATTCAGTTTTGGCCCCAGGTTCCGGGAGGCCAGGGGAATCTGGAGTTCCTTTGTCAGAGTCAGAGGCCTACATGTCTTTTCTATAGCCTGTCATGGCTGCTAAAGGAGGAGCTGAGTGAAGGTCTGGTCCCTTCATTCACAACCATCAGATACTCCAATTCCAGGGCATCAAATCCCTTTTTCTTCTTTTTTTTTCTTTTTTTTTTTTTTTTTTTTTTTTAGCTTTCTCGACCACTTGGTATGCTTGCAGTGAAATATTTTAGTTTGCTGAGAGAAAAGGTTTTAAAAGATTTTAGTTCACAGAGAGAAAAAGTTTCCCACAGGCCTTGGCCCATTACAAGGAAGTTGGCCCCAACCCCGGGCACATCCTATGGTTTAGACGGGGGCAATGGCCAAGACAACCCTCTTTGGGTCACACCTGGCTGGCCAACAGACAATCAAGTAAAGGGACCAGCTCCCCTTTCGGCAGCCATAACAGCCGAACATGTGCTTGCCATAAACTTGCCTTGGTCACTTAGAGGTCAGATGCCTGCCTTATGACAAGGAACCAATCAGAAGTCAGTTAGTCACTAGAAAGTCAGATGCCTGTCTCGTGACAAGGAACCCATCAGAAGTTAGCTGGTGGCGCTATGCTTTACGACCCTGGGTGTGCTTTACGGACAAGCGCACAGCAATGACGCACAAAGCATAGCAACCACCCTGGGAGGGCCTATGGGCCATAACAACCAGTTGACCAATCGACACAGGGCAAGCCCTCCAAGCCTGGATGCACACCAATCATGAGTCTGTGCGTACCCCTAGACACTCCCCTTATGCTGTCCTATAAGATCTCTTGGGAGGCCCTAGGAGCTGTCTTTTGCTGGCCATCCGCCATGGTGGGTGGGTGAAAGACCCGAGCTAACATGGGGTTAGCTTGTTAAATTACAATAAAGCCTCGTGCAGTTTGCAGCAAGCTCTCGAATCCGCCTGGTGATTGGGGTGACCGAAGTCGTGGCCTGGGACCCCGGATACCTGAGTTTTCCGGGGGTCTAACACAAGGACCTTCCAGGGTACTTTCTGTGGTTTTTCCTTTGTAGAAAAGCAGGTCACACCTGGTGACCACTCTAACATGAGATCATACTTTGTAATCAATCACTTTGTGCCCCTTGCCTGTATGCTGATCTGCGTTTTTTCCTATGTAAGGAGCCTGTAACCCTTGCTGGGGTGTGCAGCTTCTCCGATATTGCTGACACCCGAATGCGCATTTGTTCAATAAACCCTCTTGCTTTTGCAGCTCTTGGTGTGGTTTCTGAGTCTTGGGGGCTCCTCGGGATCCTGAGGCACTTAGGGGTCTGGGGGTCTTTCATTTGGTGAGCCAGCCAGGAGTTGGGAATTTGAGGAGACCCCAGACTCATTACCACAACCGAGAGGAGCTAAGTCCAGCCGGCACATTTATGTTCATGTTCTATGTTTGTCCATCCGGAAGCCCTGTATAGGCTATGCAGGCTCTGTAGAGACTCACGAGGTAGACTGACGAGTGATTCCCCTCTGAGTCCGACCCTGGAGGACGCTCACGGGTGATCTGAATGGGAGAGGGCAAGCAGGCAACCCTGGTCCCTGGGAGAAGTTGATGAAAGTCTCTGCCCCCGTCTAAATCTTTGGTTTCGGCTTGGAGCCGATCTGTAGCCGCTTGGTCTCTGTTATTTGGCCTGACTGTCTGTCTCAATGTTTGTCTTTTTGTCTGTTTTGTTTTTCACCATCTGACCACCATGGACAACAACTAACTAGCCCCCTTAAGTTTGACTCTAGACCATTGGGGAGACTTTGGGACTGAGCCAACAACCAGTCCCTGGACGTCAAGAAGAAAAAATGACAAACTTTCTGCAGTTCCGACTGGCCAACATTTAATGTTGGCTGGCCTTGGGATGGTTCTTTTAATCTTAAGATTATTTTACAGGTAAAAGAAAAGGTGTTCAATTCTGGACCCCACGGACACCCCGACCAGGTTCCCTACATCATAACCTGGGAAGACCTGGCCCACAACCCTCCACCTTGGGTGCGCCCTTTCATTGTAACTTAAATTCTGGATGCAGCACCCTACCCTGATCCTTCTGCAATATGTAGATGACCTCCTGCTGGCAGCCCCGACTGAACAGGACTGTAAACAAGGTACTGGACCCTGTTGGAGAAACTAGGGACCCTGGGGTACCGTGCCTCAGCTAAAAAGGCACAGATTTGTCAACAGAAAGTCATAAAAGTGTCAGAGAAGAATGTAAACTGTTTACTATGGGCTCTCATATCTATTTATAATAGTAATACAGGTTAAAAATTTTAACCACACTGGGTTAATTCTGTTTAAAAGTTTTATTTATATCCCCCCAAATTAATTCTGTATACTTGTTAAAAGGTCTATCTATGTTTTCTGGTATAAATGTAAATTTTATTATAAGCCAAAAGCCAAAACAGAAAACAAAAATGGTTCAAATACTTTTTCTGTCTAATTCTAACAATAGCCAGTCATTTGTGGAGATAGCTCAGAATTTATTTCCGAGCTCTGGTAATTAAATTTGGGTTATCAGGAATTCAAATGTCTTTTTAATAAAGATAATATTAAAACTGTTTCATGGTTAAATCTGTCAAAAAGATAAAACTAGTAACACTGGAAATTGACAACATAAATTTAATAGTCACCCAGATGATAATAATTTTAAACATATCAAGGATACCTTATTTTTTATATTCTTACAAAAAGACATTAAAAGATTTTTAAATGTTCAAATTTATAAGGTTATAAGATATTTATGCTTCTGTTATATTGTTAATATTTATATTTAAATCAAAAGAGCTAAAATTTAATATCACAGCCATAAGTTCCAAATGTTAATTAAAAAATTAAGCTGTTTATTTCTTATGGTACAGTAAGGCAATGACCTAAGTTTAACAAAGGACTTAAAAAAAACTACTAAGCCCATAGGTCTCAATTCTTTAGAATTTTAAAAACAAAACTCTGAGGTAGCCTGAGACCACCTGTATGTCAGATGTTTACACTGATAAACCTGACAATATAAAAATCTTAGTTTTATAAAAGTTGCTAACCTGTTATAAGATATTAAAAAAACACAAGTTACTAGCCATTCTTATAAATGAACAAGTTGCCAGACTTACCATGGCAGACTTCTAATACTACAGAGATCTGCAGAATGTGGCATTTAAAATGTTAACTAAAAAATTTATAATATCAGACAGAGAATTCCAGATCCTGACAGTGACCCAAGGTCTCTAAAGAAGATTATGGGGCTCCATAGATTGTGACAATGCTGACCAGTGAGCATGATGTCTCAGATGCTACACCTGCTGCCAGGCAGGACCAGGCTCAGACTGTGGACAGGCTACAGGACACTGGAGAATTGATTGCACCACCTTTGCCTAGACAAAATAAGGTCAGTCTTTTCCATGTCCCACTTCAACAGAGAGAAAAAACTCTCACTTTATGGACCTGGCAAAGATTTACTTCTGCCCCCAACACTATTGAGACTTGGGTATGGCTAACTTTATATGGACTGGACCCTGTCATTTTTAATAGATTCAAAAACTGTATAAAATTTATCCTTCTCAGATCTCTGATAGTATTAATGGTTAAACTACAGCCAGCTTAATAGCTCATTTAATAAAGTTCTGATAAGCTGATAAAACCAACTACTTGCTGTTCAGTCACAAGCTCATAAATTTAATTTACTTTAGTTGTCATCTAAATGTAAACTTAAAGGGCTTTTCATCAAGCCAAAGGCCTCTCTGTCCAATCTATACCTGACTCTCTGGACAGAAAAAAAAATGTACAAGCTTCTAACCCAAATCTGTAGTTTTTGCTAGAACTCAATGGTATAAATATATTTCTGCTGTTCTACAGATACCCAATATCTGCTTTTTCTACAATAAAGATTTCAATACAGATTAATAATAATAAAATATCTAAAACTTCTATGTCCTATTATATAATAAAGTTCATACAAACTTCAGAGGATCAAAAGTCATAAAACTTGGATCCACTTCACACAGGTAAAAAGGACTCCAGCTAAGTACAACTTTTGTTATCCCATCTATTTGTTCCTGAGGATGGGGTTTTCTCCCTTGTCTTGGAACTCCTGTCCTTCTTGATCACTAAAAATATGGGCCTAAAAATTTCAATAAGATATATAAATTTTAACTTCTGTTCCCAGTTTAAACATGTCTCAATAGATTTCCACTTCTGGCAGACAAATATCAGTTGCTGACTACAGCCTGCTCCTAAAGACTTCGAGCCCTAGACTTGCTCTGGATGTGAACCAGTCCAACTGATATGGACACTCCCTATCTCTGCAACAGAGTCTGCCAACCAGAAGCTCCTGATGGATTCCCCATTGCCTAAATTCCTTCAGCCTTCTTGGTCCCTAACTTCGTCCCAAGTCAGCAGGAAGTAGCATGGGAAAGAATATGTCGCGCATTTTTCCTGGTTAAAATGCTAAGTCAAAAGGAGAATGCCAATATCTCTCACTCCCTGATGGGGACACTGGAGAGACAACAATTCCACGATTACTCTATGCTTCCCTAAAAGAGGAATGTTGTTTCTATGTTAACCATTCTGGAGTTATTAGGGATTCCATGGCCAAGCTCAGAGAAAGACTCAACCAGCGGCGAAAGGAACGTGAGTCCCAACAAAGCTAGTTTAACAGATCCCCTTGGCTCACTACCCTAATCTCCACCCTCTTAGGACTTTTGGGCCATGCTTCTTAATCACCTACTCTGATTTATTAAAGAACGGCTTATCCATAACCCAAGCCCTAGGTCTTAATCAGCAATATCAGGCTCTCAGGCAATAAAAAGGACCATAGGTTTTAGGATTAAAACATCACAAAACAATGGGGGAATGAAATATTTTAGTTTGCTGAGAGAAAAAGTTTTAAAAGATTTTAGTTCACAGAGAGAAAAAGTTTCCCACAGGCCTTGGCCCATTACAAGGAAGTTGGCCCCAACCCCGGGCACATCCTATGGTTTAGACGGGGGCAATGGCTAAGACAACCCTCTTTGGGTCACACCTGGCTGGCCAACAGACAATCAAGGACCTTCCAGGGTACTTTCTGTGGTTTTTCCTTTGTAGAAAAGCAGGTCACACCTGGGTGACCACTCCAACATGAGATCATACTTTGTAATCAATCACTTTGTGCCCCTTGCCTGTATGCTGATCTGCGGTTTTTTCCTATATAAGGAGCCTGTAACCCTTGCTGGGGTGTGCAGCTTCCCCAATATTGCTGACACCCGAATGCGCATTTGTTCAATAAACCCTCTTGCTTTTGCAGCTCTTGGTGTGGTTTCTGAGTCTTGGGGGCTCCTCGGGATCCTGAGGCACTTAGGGGTCTGGGAGTCTTTCAGTAGTTTAGAGGCATACATGCAGGCAAAACAATACACACACACACACACACACACACACACACACACACACTCCAATATTTTTATATTTTTATTTAGTTCTTTAAGTATATCTCTGTATTGTCATGGGTAGTGGAGCTCAATCCGTGAAACAAGACTCAGTTGCAATATGAATTTTCAGCAGGTGTGGCAGGGGATCCAGACAGCCTTCAAATAGCTCAGTGTGTCCACATAAAAGTTGCCTGCATCTAAAACAAAGCATCGGTCCTATTGTGTCTGGAAGAGTACGTTTCCTTGGTGTCATCCATCACCTCTGGGGCTCTGCCTCCGCTTTCACATAGATCTCTGAGCCGTGAGGGAGATGGAGGTATTGATGAAGACATCCTATTTAGGACTAAATGCTCCAAAGTCTCTCACTGTCTGCATGTTGTCCACTTGGGTCTCTACAAGAAGAAGCTTCTCTGATGTGGGTTGAGCTCTAGAGGTTTTGAACTCATAGAGATTGTAATACCATGCACATTACCTATACAGGTTCAATCCAGACAAGGTGCCAGCACTGAAAGAGAGAAGTGGACATGGTATCCCACCCCTAACCAAGAAGTTATCTGTAATTTATACCTGTTGACAAAGGGAAAATCTGTTTTCTCCAATGGAGTGTCACTGAGTATATCAGCCACACTCCAGGGAAGGCCAAAAGGAATTCCATGGGGCTTTGGGTGTTTTGTTTGCTTGTTTGTTTGTTTTGAAAGAGAGAGAAAGACTGTGATTATAAAATTGAATGAGCAGGGAGATGGGGATGGTATGAAGGGAGTTAGGGGAGGGAGTAATGATTAAAATGTATTGTATTGGGGAACAGTGTCACATAGTAGTAACCAACTACTCTCTGATTGCTTTTAAGGCCCACTCCACAAAATGGAACCCATGCCTGACACTGCTTGGGTGGCCAAGAACCTGAGACTAAATAGGCCATGGACCTAGGGGAAATGCAAACACTATTGTTCTGTTAATGGAACATAGACTCCTAATGAGATTCTGATAAACCCATAGATCAGTGTTTCTCTCAGCTATCATCAGAGAAACTTCCTTTTGTAGTAGATGAAAACTAACACTGAGATCCATAGGAAAATATGCTGACAAGGAGATTTTGGAAAGAGTGAAAGAGCCACAGGGGATGGAAGAAACCAAGTGTTCTCCATACACAACAGGATTGATATGATATGTACTCACAGAGACTGTGCTAGCATGCACAGGGCCTGTACAGGTTCAAACCAGAAGGAGTCCCAGTGCTGAGAAGGAGAAGCGAATGTGAGTCCCCATCCCTAACAAACCAAGTATCTCCAATTGATAATTGCTTAGTGTTCTCCAATGGAGAGTACGAGAAGAGCATATATAAACTGGGTATATAAAGCACACTTAAGGGTAGACCCCATGCCCAGCAATGAATAACCAACACAAAATGAACTCAACAGTATTTTTTGTTTTGTCTTGTTTTTTTTGTTTGTTTTCTTTTTTTAAGATTTATTTATTAAGTATACAATGTTCTGTCTGTATGTGTGCCTGCTTGCCAGAAGAGGGCACCAGATCTCATAGCCGATGGTTGTGAGCCACCACGTGGTTGCTGGGAATTGAACTCAGGACCATCTGGAAGAACAGCCAGTGCTCTTAACCTCTGAGCCATCTCTCCAGCCCCTGTTTGTTTTCAAGACAGGGTTTCTCTGTGGCTTTAGAGGCTGTCCTCGAACTCCCGAATGCTGGAATTAAAGGTGTGTGCCACCACTGCCTGACTATCAACACTACTTTTGTAGATTTGTTTTATTATATTGCTTTGTTTGGGCATTTTTTATGTTACTGATCTTTTGCTTCGATATTATAGTTTCTAATTTTGTGTTCTATGGAGTGTGTGTGTGCTCGAGTGTGTGTTTCCTGTGCTTTTTCTTTGTTTTATTGCTTGTTTTATTTTTTTCCTAATCTGGCTTGTTTTCCCTTTATGCGGATGTTTGTTCATTTATTTTCTAATGAGAAATAGATTCTTCCACTATCCCAAAGTGGTACCACATGCCTTTAATGCCAGCATTTGTTAGGAAAAGGCAGATTCCATGCCAGCAAGGGTTATATAGAAGACCCTGTCCTAAAAAGAAAGAAGGAAAGAAAGAAAGAAAACTGGAAGGAAAGAAAGAGAAAGACAGACAGACAGAAAGAAAGAAAGAAAGAAAGAAAGAAAGAAAGAAAGGAAGAAAGGAAGAAAGGAGGAAAAATAGATTCCTCTGGAGAGATGGCTCAGTGGTTAAGAGCACTGGTTGCTTTTCCAGAGGACCCAGGTTCAATTCCCAGCACCTACATGGCAGTTCACAACTATTTTTAACTCCAAGACCTTCACACAGACATACATGCAGGCAAAACACCAATGTACACAGAATAAAAGTAAAACAAATAAAAAAAAGAAAACAGATTCCTTTCCATACAATATATCCCAATTCCAGTCTCCCCTCCCTCTACTCCTCCGGGTCCCTCCTCTCCTATCCAGATCCACTCCCTTTCTCTCTTTCATTAGAACAGGATTCTAAAAGATAACAGCAAAATGTAACATAAAATATACTAAGATAAAACAAAAATCATCTATCTGCAATCTTCTGCATGTCCGAGTCCAGTTGTGCCAGCACCATTTGTTGAAGATGCTATCTTTCTTCCATTGTATAGATTTAGCATCTTTGTCAAAAACAAGGTGTTCATAGGTGTGTGGGTTAATATCAGGGTTTTCAATTGATTCCATTTGTCTTTCTGTCTATTTTTGTGCCAATACCAAGCTGTTTTCAGAACTATAGCTCTATAATAGAGCTTGAAGTCAGGGATGATGATGCCTCCAGAAGATTGTTTATTGTACAGAGTTGTCCATATCTGTCACCATGCACAAAACTTAAGTGCAAATGGATCAAAGATCTCACCATAAATCCAGCTACACTGAATCTTCTAGAAGAGAAAGTGGGAGATACTCTTGGACAAATTGGGACAGGAAACTGCTTACTGAACATTACACCAGTAGCACAGACATTGAGATCTACAATTAATAAATGGGACCTCCTGAAACTGAGAAGCTTCTGTAAGACAAAGGACACAGTCAGTAAGACAAAAACGACAGCCCACAGAATGGGAAAAGATCTTTACCAACCCCACATCTGACAGAGGGCTGATCTCCAAAATATACAATGAACTCAAGAAGCTAGCCACCAAAACACCAAAAAATGCAATTAAAAAGTGAGGTGCAGAACTAAATAGAGAATTCTCAACAGAGGAATCTGACATGGCTTAAAGACACTTAAGAAAGTACTCAAAATCCTTGGCCATCAGAGAAATGCAACTCAAAATAGCTCTGAGATACCACTTCACACCTGTCAGAATGGCTAAAATAAAAAACACCAATGACAATCTATGCTGGAGAGGATGTGGAGAAAAAGGAACACTTCTCCATTGCTGGTGGGTGTGCAAACTTGTAAGACCACTTTGGAAATCAGTATGGCGGTTGCTCAGAAAAATGGGAATCAGTCTACCTCAAGATCCAGCAATTCCTCTCTTGGGCATATACCCAAATAGTGCAAGTTCATACAACAAGGACATATGCTCAACCATGTTCATAGCAGCGTTGTTTGTAATAGCCAGAACCTGGAAGCAACCTAGATGCTCCTCAACTGAAGAATGGATAGAGAAAATGTGTTACATGTATACAATGGAGTACTACTCAGCAGAAAAAAAGCAATGGAATCTTGAAGTTCACAGGCAAATGGATGGAACTAGAAGAAACCATCCTGAGTGAGGTAACCCAGTCACAAAAAGACAAACATGGTATGTACTCACTCATACATGAATTTTAGACATAGAGCAAAGGATTACCAGCCTACAATCCTCTTCACCAAAGAAACTAGGAAACAAGAAGGACTCTAAGGGAAAAATGCATGGTCCCCAGGAATGGGAAGGGGCAGGAACTCCTGAGCTAATTGGGAGCATAAGGGTAGGGGAGAGGGAGCTGCCAGAATGAGAGGAGGAGAAGAGGAGAGGAGAGGAGGAAATGGAGGAGCAGAAATACTGAGTTGGGGAGCAATAAAGGAGAGCAGGATGAGAGATACCATATTTGAGGGAGCCACTATAGGTCTGAGAAGAGATCTGGAACTAGGAATATCTCCAGAGACTACAAGGATGATACAAACTGACAATCTAGGCAATGGTGGAGAGGATAACCTAATGCCCTTCCCCTATAATGAGACTGATGACTACTTTTTATGTCATCCTAGAGCCCACATCCAGTGGCTGATGGAAGCAGAGACAGACATCCACAGATATACACTGAACTGAACCCTGGAACTTAGTTGCAGAGAGGGAGGAATGAAGATCGAAGGGGTCAGTACCAGGCTGGTGAAACCCACAGAAACAGCTGGCCTGAACAAGGGGGAGCACGTCGACCCCAGACCACTGTCTGGGAGGCCAGCATGGGACTGATCCAGACATGACCCTGAACATGGATGTCAATGAGGAGGCCTCTGCACTCTAGGGGGGCCATGATAGTGGATTAGTATTTTTCCCTGGTGTAAGAAGGGACTTTGAAAGCCCATTCCATGTAAAGGGATGCTCTCTTGGCCTGGACACATGGGATAGGGCCTAGGCCCGGCCCAGGATGATGTGGTGGACTTTGGGGAGCTCCCATCGAGGAACCTACCCTGCCTGGGGAGTGGAGGGTGGATGGGGTGGGGGGTAGCTCGGGGGGTGGGGGAGGAGAGGGAGAAGGAGAAGGAATTGACATGTGAAACATGATTGTTCCTAATTTGAACTAATAAAAAAAATCATCACATCAAATTTAAACAAGATAAATCAACAGAAGGAAAAAAGACCAAAACAAGACACAGGAATCAGAGACCCAGTCATTCACATACTTGGGAATCCCTTAAAAACACTAAACTAACATTGGTGTTTTTGATTTTAGCCATTGTGACAGGTGTAAGATGGTATCTCAGAGTTGTTTTGATTTGCATTTCCCTGATGGCTAAGGATGTTGAACACTTTCTTATGTGTCTTCTAGCCATTTTAGATTCCTCTATTGAGAATTGTCTATTTATTTCTGTACCCCACTTTTTAATTGGATTAGTTGGTGCTTTGGAGACTAGCTTCTTGAGTTCTTTGTAAATTTTGGAGATCAGCCCTCTGTCGGATGTGGGGTTGGTGAATATCTTTTCCCAATCCGTGGGCTGTCGTTTTGTCTTGTTGACTGTGTCCTTTGCCTTACAGAAGCTTCTCAGTTTCAGGAGGTCACATTAATTAATTGTGGATCTTAGTTTCTGTGCTACTGGTGTTATGTTCGGGAAGTGGTCTCCTGTACCAGTTCGTTCAAGGGTATTTCCTACTTTCTCTTCTAATAAGTTCAGTGTGGCTGGGTTTATGTTGAGGTCTTTGATCCATTTGGACTTAAGTTTTGGGCATGGTGATAGATCTGGATCTATCTGCAGTCTTCTACATGCCAGCATCCAGTTATGCCAGCACCATTTGTTGAAGATGCTTTCTTTATTCCATTGTATAGCTTTGACTTCTTTGTCAAATATCCGGTGTTCATAGGTATGTGGGTTAATATCAGGGTTTTCAACTCGATTCCTACATGTCTACATGTCTACATGTCTACATGTCTACATGTCTATTTTTGTGCCAATACCAAGCTGTTTGCAGGACTATAGCTCTATAATAGAGCTTGAAATCAGGGATGGTGATGCCTCTGGAAGTTCTTTTGTTGTACAGGGCTGTTTTGGCTATCCTGGGTCTTTTGTTTTCCATATAAAGTTGAGAATTGTTTTTTCAAGGTATGTGAAGAATTGTGCTGGGATTTTGATGGGGTTTGCAATGAATCTGTAGATTGGTTTTGGCAAAATTGCCATTTTTATTATGTTGATACTTTCTATCCAAAAACATGGGAGATCCTTCCATTTTCTGGTATCTTTAATTTCTTTCTTTAGAGACTCAAAATTCTTATGATACAGGTCTTTCGCTTTTTTGGTTAGTGTTACCCCAAGGCATTTTATGTTGTTTGTAACAATTGTAAAAGGTGATGCTTCTCTGGTATCTTTCTCAGCACATTTATCATCCATATATAGTAGGGCTACTGATTTTTTTGAGTTAATCTTGTATCCTGCCACTTTGCTGAAAGGTGTTTATCAGCTGTAGGAGTTCCCTGGTAGAATTTTTCAGGTGACAGTTTATGCTGGAGAGGTTGTGGAGAAAGGGGAACACTTCTTCACTGATGGTGGGAGTGCCAACTCGTACAGCCACTTTGGAAATCTGTATGGCGGTTCCACAGGAAAATGGGAATCAGTCTACCACAAGATCGAGCAATTCCACTCTTAGGCATATACCCCAAAGAAGCACATTCCTACAAAAAGGACATTTGTTCAACTATGTTCAGAGCAGCAGTATTTGCAATAGCCAGAACCTGGAAACAACCTAGATGCCCCTCAACTGAAGAATAGATAGAAAAAAAAATGTGGTACATTTACACAATGGAGTACTACTCAGTGGGGAAAAACAGGCAATGGAATCTTGAAATTTGCAGACAAATGGATGGAACTAGAAGAAATAATTCTGAGCGAGGTAACCCAGTCACAAAAAGACAGGCATTGTATGTACTCACTCATATGTGGATTTTAGACATAGAGCAAAGGGTTACCAGCCTGCAGCCCAGGCTGCCAGAGAGGCTGGTAAACAAGGAGGACCCTAAGAGAGACATACATGGTACCCTGGAGAAGAGGAAAGGTACAAGATCTCCTGAGCAAATTGGGAGCATGGGGGAGGAGAGAGGGAACTAGGAGAAAGAGATGGGGAGAAGAGGAGAGGTGAGGAAGACATGATGGGACAGGGAGGTTGAGTTGGAGAAAGAACAGAAGAGAGCAACATAAGAGATAACATAATAGAGGGAGACATTATAAGTTTAAAGAGAAATCAGGCACTAGGGAAATATCCGGAGAGCTACAAAGATGACACCAACTAACAATCTAAGCAACAGAGGAGCAAGTACCTTAAATGCCCTCTCCTGATAATGAGATTGATGACTAATTCACTTGCCATCGTATAGCCTTCATCCAGCAGCTGGTGGAAGTAGAAGCAGACACCCATAGCTAAACCTTGAACTGAACTGAAATCCAGATGCTGAGAAGGAGGACTGATGAACAAAGGGGTCCATACCAGGCTGGTGAAACCCACAGAAACAGCTGACCTGAACAAGGGAAAACTCTTGGTCCCCAGACTGATACCTGGGAAACTATCATGAGACTGATCCAGACCCTCTGAATGTGGGTGTCAGTGAGGAGATTTTGGAAATCTATGGGGCCTCTTGTAGTGGATCAGTACTTATCCCTAGCATAGGAATGGACTTTGGGAGCCCATGCTACATGGAGGGATACTCCCTGAGCCTAGATACATGGGCCTAGGCCCTATCCCAAAGTATATGACAGACTTTGAAGACCCCCTATGGAAAGCCTCACCCTCCCTGGGGAGCAGAAAGGGTATGGGATGGGTAGGGCGTTAGTTGGGGGCGGCAGGAGAGGAGGGGAGGCAGAGGGACCTGGGATTGACATGTAAAATAATTTTTTTCTAATAAAACCCCACTAAACTGAAAGCTGTAGTGTATACACAGTGGGCCTGCTGCAGGCCCTGTATTTGCTGCTTCAGTCTCTGTGAGTTCATATGAATGAGCCTTGCTCAGTTGATTCAGAGGGCCTCCATCTCCTCTGACTCTTACTAACCCTTTCCAACTCCTCTTCCATGGGTTTTCTGAGCTCTGAGTGGAAGGATTTGATGAAGACATCCCATTTAAAGCTGTGCATTGTAAGGTCTCTCTCTCCCACCCTCCCTGCCTCCCTCTCTCCTTCTGCCTCTCCCTCTCCTCCATATCTGTAATGTCTGTGTAATGTCTGACTGTGGGTATCTCTATTTGTTCCCATCTGGCACAAAGGAAGCTTCTCTGATAATAGCTGAATAAAGCACTAATCTATGAGTTCAACTATTATTTTTAAAGACTGGTCATATTTGGTTTTACCCTAGGTCTATGGCTTACCTTGTCTCTGGCTCTTATTCACCCAAGTAGTGTGTTGTGTGGGTTCTGTCTAGAGAAGTTGGCATTAAGTCAAATCAGAAGTTGGTTGGTTACTCCGAGAAGCTTCTTGCCACCATTGCCCTAGCATATTTTGCAGGCAAGACAGCATTGTAGATCAAAGGTTTGTGTGAGTTTGTGTTTCCATTTCTATTTGGTAGCCTGAGGAGTATCTTCCTGTACCAAAAGACACTGCAATGTACTGGTGAAGGTTCCATGTAGGCACCAGCTGGGCATTTCCATGTTCAGTGAGTTGTGTGTGTGTTGTCTTCAGCAATAGGGCCTTGTTTTCAGTGTGTGGAGAGCAACCTATTGTCTTGGCAACAGCCTGGGTTGTTTGGGGATTTATTATCACGGGACCCCTTTAGCCAACAATTCAATTGGATGTAACTCTTTCCCAGTACTGGAAACTTTATTTAGTGACAAGAGATGGCCATTTGGGACTCATCTCCCTACTTTGGAGACTGAATTAGGATCGCCTTCATATGTTTTAGGAAGCTTCCACTGCTCTTTGTTTCCAGACCACCTCACAAATGTTCCTCATTTCGAGCAGTCTCTTCTAAACTCACTCCCTCAACCCCATCTTCCCTTTCCCTCCCCACCTGGTCCTCCCATCCCTGGCCTCTCACCCCCAGGAAAAAGTTATTTTCAATTAAAAACATACAGCATGAATTTTTAATAAAAACAAATGATTTTCAAACAAAGCTTTGAATTGTGTACATTTGGAAATAACTAAATTAAGCTAAATTAGCACATACATTACTTTATATTCCTGTCATTTGCAAGGTCAGAACACTCAAATTAAAATCTGTTGGTTTTGCAGAGTAAAGTATATTTCTATTAACTGTAGTTGTGATGTTGTATAATAGACTATGGAACTTATCCTTTCTTTTCATTTATTTTTTATTTAATTTTTAAAAGAATTTTACATACCAACCTCAATTCCACCTCCTTTCTCCCACCCCTCCCACCCTTCCTATCCCCCATCCACTTCTCAGAGGGGGTAAAGGCTTCCCTTGGGGAGTCAACAAAGTCTGGAATACCAAGTTGAGGCAGGACCAGGCCCCTCCCCCCTGTATCAAGGCCACGGAAGGTATCCCCCATAGGAAATGGGCTCCAAAAAGCCGGTTCATGCACCCTGGATAAGTCTTGGTTCCCCTGCCCCCCCCCCCCCCCCCCCCGCCACATCAAGTCGCATAACTGTCATCCACATTCAGAGGTCCGAGTTCGGCCCTATGCAGAGAACTTACTATTTCATCCGACTGAAACCTTGAGATCTTTGCACATTTTCCCAGCTTGCCCTCACATCCCTATATATTTAATGGTGCTTCATGAAGACAACAAGAAGGTATTGCCTTCTAAATTAATTTTGTACTTTTAAAATTGATGTAATTGGATAATTAACCTCAAATTTCTATGGGTATGTATGGGGAGGATTGCCACACTGCATGAGTGAAGTTTAGAAGATAGCTTGGAGAAGTCAGTTCCTTCCTTCTGCATCCTGAATATCAAACTCAGATTCTCAGGCTTGACAGGAATCACCTTTCCCCACTCAGCTACCTCACTGGCCATAGATTATTAGTATTTAAAATGACTGCTGTAGTTGGGTGATTGATATATAAATATATATTAATATATATATATATATATATATATATATATATATATATATATCAATCTGTTGATAGACACGCTGGCTGACTCAGAGCTTGACTATTGTGAATGAAGCTGTAATAAACATTCTATGTTACATATAGATATGTGTTTATATTATATCTACATATGTGTGTATATTACTGTAACTGTTTTCTACTGTTTTTTGTGACATCACTTCTCTTTCTTATGTTAGAACCTGGTAGGGTTTGTGGATTTAAAATATGCAGTCATTGCCAGGTGGTGGTGGCACATGCCTTTAACAGCACTTGGGGAGTAGAAGCAGGCTGATCTCTCAGTTTGAGGCTAGCCTGGTCTGGTCTGCAAAGTGAGTTCCAGGACAGCCAAAGCTACACAGATAAACCCCTGTCTCACGCCCCCCCCCAAATATTCAGTTCTATGGAAGCATTTAAGGCTAACCATTTTGGAGTTTATATCTCTTAAACTAGTCCTTGAGTAGCATTCAGGAACTCATCAAGTATTACTTAGGTTTTCCTTTCACTGTTTTGCTTACAAGTTTATTTCTAGTTGTGATTCTCCAGGGCCACCTCTTTATCTCCCCATGTTTGAGACAGTAATTTACTTGTTGCCTGAAGTTGTTCTGGGTTTTTGTTTAACTTTTTAAAATCAATTTCTGCATTCTATGTTTTCATTTTCTCTGCTCTGTTTGGAAGTAACAAGTAAACTTGTTAACAGAAAAACTTATTGATTTTCCAGTGTTGATAATGCCATTTACAATTAATCTAAAGGCTGCATGAAATAGCATTACATTGTCACCTAGGCTATTCCTGACACCCTTCGTATGACTGAAAGCCATTATAGGGAAGCAGGAAGACAATGTTTCAGGATACAGACACATTGAGTGAACTCCCAAAGTTCAGGAAGTAATAGCAAGAACTGGGATTACATGGTACTAGGAACACAGGCCAAAGTAGAGAAACAACCTACAGAATGGCAGAAAATTTTGTCAGCTATCTCACAGGAAATCATTTTCTAGAGGTATATAAAAAACTATGAAAGTTAAACAAAATATAACATGTGGAAATGATTTAAATCTTTAGTTGATCAGAGAAATGTAAGTGAAATGACATTGAAATTCTACCTCACCCCAGTTTGGATGGCTATCACAATGGAAATGAAACAAATGCTTATGAGGGTAGTTGGGAAAGCTGAACTCTTGTGTACCATTGGTGATCAATCAGTCTGAAGATTCCATTTGTGTTTTTTTTTTTCTTTTTGGTTTTTCGAGACAGGGTTTCCCTGTGGCTTTGGAGGCTGTCCTGGTACTAGCTTCTTGTAGACCAGGCTGGTCTCGAACTCACAGAGATCCACCTGCCTCTGCCTCCCAAGTGCTGGGATTAAAGGTGTGCGTCACCAACGCCCAAAGGTTTTTTTTTTTTTTTCCCGAGACAGGATTTCTCTGTGTAGTTTTGGAGCCTATCCTGGCACTTGCTCTGGAGACCAGCCTGGCCTCGAACTCACAGAGCTCTGCCTGCCTCTGCCTCCTGAGTGCTAGGATTAAAGGCATGTGCCACCAACGCTCGGCCTCCATTTGTGTTTTATGTTCTCAAAAAACCTAAAAGTAGAACTACCATGTGATCCAGCTGTAGTATCCTTCTGTATATACACAAACCAAAATACATCAGCAGACAATGGAGATATCTATAGAAAATTGTTTATTGTGGCCTTAATCACAATAGTCAAGCTATGAATCAGCCAATTTGTATATCAACAAGTAAAAATTTGAAGAAATTGTGGTGTTATATATCACAATGAAGTTTTATTCAACCACAAAGAATAATAAAATCATGTCATTTGGTAGCAGATAGAACTAGAGATCCTCATATTAGTCAAAATAAGTCAAACATGCAAAGAAAGACAACTATGTTGTCTCTCATAATACTGAGTCTTGATTTCTTTTTCCTTTCTTTCTTTCTTTCTTTCTTTCTTTCTTTCTTTCTTTCTTTCTTTCCTTCTTTCTTTCTTTTTTATTTGTTTTGTTTTGTTTTCACTTTGGGTTTTCAAGACAGGGTTTCTCTGTATAGCCCTAGCTGTTCTGGAGCTCACTTTATAGATTAGGCTGGCCTCCAACTCATAGAGATTTGTCTGCCTCTGCCTTCCAAGTGCTGTCATTAAGGGCATTTGCTACCACTGCCCGGTTAAATCTTGATTTTTAAAGAAGGATATAGAAGATGAAGTGGGCTGTTTGCAAAGACGAAGGCAGGAGGGAAAAAACCATAAAAGACTATTGGGAAATGTGAATATGATGAAGAGACATCATAGATGTTTAAAATGTATCATAAAATTAATATACCCTAGTAAAAATACCGAATCTATTGCTGTTTAAAAAGTGGATGACAAGGAGGCTAGAGAGATGTCTCTGTGGTTAAAAGCACTTGCTGCTTTTGCAGAGGAACCAAGTTTAGTTCCAAGCACCTATATCAGGTGGCTCACAACCATCTGTAACTCTAGTACCAGGGAATCCAGTGTCCTTTTCTGGACTTCTTGGATACTCATACACACACACACACACTAAAAATAAATCTTTTTTAAAAGTCTATCTGGAGTTAAGTAATAAGAAAAGAAGGTAGGGCTGGAGAGATAGCTCAGTGGTTAAGAGCACCGGATACTCTTCCAGAGGACCTGGGTTCAATTCCCAGCTCCCACATGGCAACTCATAACTGTCTGTAGCTCCAATTCCAGGGAACCTGGCGTCTTCATACCAATGCACATAAAATAAATTTAAATTTAAAAAAAGAATGTAAATTCTTTTGTCATTCTCAAAACACTGTGTTGAGAAATTTTCCGGAAATATACAGTTGGTGGTGCTTACTCTTGTGAAGAATCTACCAGCACCCATGCCTCCTGATTTGAGTGTGTATCTTTCCCAGTTGCGTTAAGCCCTCCAATATTCACAAAGCATGATGACTCATTGTCTTAATCTGTGGTATGGCAGCTTAAGGAAAAGAGAAGAAAAAAGGGGATATGGTCATTAGGAATCATGACTTACCTTGGAAGATAGTTCAAATGAATGGTTAGGTCAAAAGAAATAAGAGCCTCAGGTGGACTCAACAAGGAGTGTTGGGACCCAGCTTGTATCAGTCTCATGCTATAGAGGCTATTTCAGACTGATGTCCTTGGGGGCTGTGATCGGAGCCATCCAAACAGCCACAGGACCAACTCTGAGTGGGGGTGCATGGAACTGGAAACTCCTAGCTACCCAATGGCTACAAAGACCAGACACAGGCATCTTGTCATTTCAGGAGGGCTCTCAATCCATGTTGGAAACTGGAGTCCTGGTCTATTCTGGCATCCTCCTAAATCGCTTTCCAACAGTCAGCGTGACCACAGAGAGCATTTATTATTAAGCCATTCTTTTAACCCTAGCGGCACCCCTAAAAAGGTCTCTAGGCACATAGACAGAGTTCTCAGCACAGGTGCAGCACATTCAGGGGCTAGGGCTGTTCTAATGCAAACTAGGAGACACTCTCCACTGAGGCCGCACCATCCAGCAGCAAGTAGCCAGCATCTGCAAGACAATGCAGGTTCAGGTTTCTGAAAAATGGAGCTGGAGGTTTGGACCCCAAGAAACTTTCTAACAATAATTTTTAGTCCCCAACAAAGGAGGCAATTCAGGAGTGCTTGAGGTCTGGCAGGATAGCTCAGCAGGTAGAGGTACTTGTGTGCTGGCCTGACAATCTGAGTTTAGTCCCAAATCCCAGAAGGTGGCAGGATACACACACACACACACACACACACACACACACACACACACACACCCGGGGAAGGGGGTTTGGCAGAGATTTTTAAAAATTTAACTTCTTTATTGATTCCTAGGGAGTTTCACATCATGCACCCCAATTCTGCTCACCTTCCAGTCCCCCCATATTCTCCCCTCACCTTTGGATCCTCACCAGAACTCCTCTGGGATATCATGTGGCTATCCTAAGTCTTGGAGGTCCTTCCAGTATTGTTCCATAGGACCAGTCACTTCATGACCTCCAACAGGTCCTGGATGACATAGATATTAGGTTGGAGCAACCCAAGGCCTGGCTGTGGGCCTTGGTTGTAGCTGAGCTGGTCAGTCTGGGCCACTGGGGTCACCTGCCTCAGGCAAGGTGGCAGAGTCAGTTCCCCCTCACCTGTGGTGAAGGGTGGGGCCTTCTCTCCCCCCATTCCCCCAGTACAGGGGCCAGCTCTGGGAAAGAATTTTTAAAGAGTGTTTGAGAGGTTGAGAGAGGGCCATTCAGCAATGTGCTTGCTATGAAAACATGAAGATCTGAGTTCAGATCCCCAGCGCCTCTGTAAAAACCCAGGCACAATGGTTTATATCTATAATCCCAGCCCTGAAGAGGTAGAAATAATACAGATCTCTGGGGGCTTACTGACCAACTAACTGAAAATTGGTGAGCAATAAAATAAAGGCTGGGCATTGGTGGCTCATGCCTTTAATTCTAGCATGCAGGAGGCAGAGGCAGTCAGATCTCTGAGGCTAGCCTGATCTACGTAATAAGTACCAATACAGACATGTAGAGAGACCATGTCTCAAAATAACTGTTGTGCCCAGAGTCTGGACCCCCAAATACCACCAAAAGACCAGATCTGATACAAAAGCAAGGAGTCTTTTTATCATTGCAGCATGCTGGGGTCAACTGTCCTACACAAAGGCAAGATGGTGATGATCTTGAGAGGTTGTTTGTTTGTTTGTTTGTTTGTTTGTTTGTTTTTTTGGTTTTTCGAGACAGGGTTTCTCTGTGGCTGTCCTGGAACTGGCTCTGCCTCCTGAGTGCTGGGATTAAAGGCGTGCGCCACCACCACCCGGCTGAGATGTGAGTTTTTTTTTTTTTTTTTTTTTCTGATTGTTCAGTCAGTTTTTAATTCAGCTAGGATGTAGAACCCGTCCTGACGAAATGATGTTTAATCTGAAGGTAGTTTGTAAGATAAACTGCCCACTAAGACTTCCTGACAGTTTTTTCAAACCTCATCTGGCTCCCCCTGCACCCTGTTTGGACATGCCCAGCCGCCCCGGCAGGAAAGCCAACAAGCCCGTCGGTGGACTCTACCAATTCTGTATGGCGGGGGCACTTTCAGGCTGGCTCTGCCAGGGTATCACCTACATCAAGGTAGGCGACAGAGAACGGTGCCGCGATGCCCGCCGGGAAATGGAGTCCAGTTCTTTTGACAACTGAAACACTGGTCATCCTCCACGAGTCCCCCAGGGCCCAGAGCCCAAAGGGAAGTGTTACCCAGCCCTGGGTCTTTAAGGCTGTACTCCTTTTCAGATGCCAATTTTAAAAGACGTTATGCATACACAGTACACACATAAAGTGTACTGCTGGAGATCCGACTCCTCCCCCACAGTAAGAGCACCTGCTCCTACCTGGCTCATTAAGGGGGAAGGTACACCTAAGCCTTAGCAAGTCTCTTATGCTGTAGGCCTAGTGAACAGGGGCTGTCACTTGTGATTCGCCCCCTCTCCCGAGTCTGGAGGCAAATCCTAATGGACACAGGCTTCCTCCACCGCAGCACCCCAACCGCGATGAAGAAATTGGTTTCCTTAGTTCTATATTCATCTTGGCCTTTCTGTTCCAAGTGCCAGACCTATTGTTGAAGCAGCCCTGAGGCAGTTTCAGCCAAACTGCAGAATGATAGTGGAGGATTTCTTTGGGGCCCTATGGGGATAAACAGGAAGTGGTAGAGGCAAGATGGGCAGGGCCCTAAAGAACCCTGTGCAAAGTGGCCTTCCTGGATAGTTCATTTGGTTGGGTCAATAAGGTCTTCAGATGGTGCACATTCGTAGGTCCCCAACTGCCCAGCAGCCACAAAACACCCAACCCCTTGACTTTCCTTTAATGCCATGCAAGGATCTTCTTCACTCAGCTCTCCGGAATGTTTGGCCTTCAAAGTCTGCTCCACCTCTAGGAAGCAGTCTGTAAGCCTCAGTCACACGGGGCCCAAAGCACAGAGGACACGAGGAAGAACAGTCATTCGTGCACATCCCACATCTCAGACAGCAGCCGGGGAAGCTTTTTGTCCTGCAGGCGAAGCGCAAACATTTGCTCTGAATGGCCGCTACTCAGAGTCCGGAGGCTCACCAACTTCATTAGCATCCGTGAGAACATCAGTCGGTCCTGCAGAGAAGATGCTAAATGGTGATGAGCAAAGCAAACTCAGCATCGTTGAGCTGGAGATGTGAGCTTTGTAAAAGCACACTTGACGGGGAGTTTTTAGGGCCGTTAGGTCACGCAGCTGTGATTAGTTTAAGTAAGTGGAAATCACATTAGTACATTTGAATTGGCTGGGGCTAGTCAGGGGCTGGTCAGGGCTAGTTTTTTTTTATTTTTGGAGAGGCCTGGACAAATCCTAGGCTTTGTCCTTATTTGGTTATCATCTTGAGCTTATTGGTTGTGGAGGCTGGCTCAAGCCTGGCCTGGCCTAGTACTGCCTGTACCAGGCGTCCTCCTTGCTGATGGAGCTTGATTGTTCTTTATTCCTGACTTTTCCTCAGAAACTGCTTATTCAGTCTCAGGAAAATGAAATTGAGGCCTGATCTCTGAGAGAAGACTGAGCAGTCTGTTATAGCATCTGCTTGCTCCTTTCAATAACAAATAACTAAGTAGGAAGTGAGTGAGGAAGACACCATATGTCAAACACAGACCTCAGTGGATTTGCATTCACACATATAGGCATGTGCTCACAAATGCACATGTGTGATCACACAGACACACACAGAGACAAAGAGAGTGCTGGAAAAGAGGAAGCTATTTATGTGCAAATTAGACGTTAGCTATAGAAACCACAGGAATTACCACAGAGAGACAGTTTTAGATGTATAAAGCAGGCATGTAAATCCCTGGGTAACCAAGACATGGTTGGTTATAGCCATGTGTTCTGAAGGTCAGCAGTCAATGAAGCAGTAGGAAAGGGAGACACAAGAGTTCTGTCCCTTTCTTGCGGTAACTCTCACTTCCTTTGGGTGCTTTTCAGGGAGGAATTGCTTGTAGTATATAGAGTTGCTCGAATCATGCCATTTCGACATATGGATGAAATCTTTGTAGGTTGGGCTTTGGGGAAACTTCTTTTTAAACATTTCATGGATAAAGAGTTTTTGAATTTGATGCTTTCTTTAGGTGAGGACTCTGTTGTTTCCAGGCAAGAGCATCCCCGCTGGTGAATACTGAGGAGCTGAAGACGGAGCATCTCCACCTGAGAGTCTGCCAGTGGGCATGGTGAGCTTCCACAGAGAAATCCTGAGCACCAGTCATTCCAGCTGCCAAGGGAGGAATGTGTCTGACTTTGTTACATTTCCTTGTCCTTGTCACCTGGAATGA
The DNA here is from genome assembly GCF_003668045.3 of Cricetulus griseus. NCBI lineage: Eukaryota > Metazoa > Chordata > Mammalia > Rodentia > Cricetidae > Cricetulus > Cricetulus griseus. Next base: position 97,889,288 of record NC_048598.1, read on the forward strand.
AGAAAACTACTATTTTTGAACTAGTTAAAGGTTTTGTCTATCTTAATTGCTTCATAGAATGCACCTTTGTGAACTATAACTAGGTTCACCATCTATGGATTGATTATATTGCCTTGTTGGCCTGTTTTGTGTATATCCTTGGCTGAAAATGAGTGGATTGAACATTAAGGCATGTGAAAGCCATATCCATGAGGCCAGCTGCCTCACACCTACATCTTAAATGTCACAGAGGTTCTCAGCTGCCCTGGCCTGACTTAGCTCAGACATATATTCTCTGAAATCAGTGATGGTTTCCACAGGACACAGTCTAGAATTCATTGAACAGACTCCTGACCCTCTTTTCAGTGGGTAGAATAAGGAATTACCCACCAGGAAAAGAAAAATGGCAGTCCCACTCTGAAAGCCAGTTTTATGCAAAGTAAAATTCCATTACCCCCCATTTGTGGGTACAATCTGATATTTATTGTGCCCTACTTAGCTCAATAGGGATTGCTTCTACTTTCACCCAGAGGTCAAGGGGACAAGTCCTGGTTCATTGGCCTACTAGATTCACTGGGCAAAGCTGTACAGACTTTCCAACGATGTGGCTATGGGAAGAGTCTTTTTAACCCTGGGAATCCTCCCTTTTGAACCTGCCATTTTCAGAACCTGAAGTATGCCAGACTCCTGGTAACACAGCCTCTTTCTTCACTGTAACCTCCAAGGGCCACAGAGCCATTTTGAGGTGTGAAGGATAACTGGTAAAGTCAGAATGATGGTATTGACTCTGTGTCTGTAGACTAGAGGTATGGTACCCTAGGCATCTGTGGCAGAACCTGACCTTTTCCTGTCAGCTGCAGTGCCTGCAGCCTGAGTTTGCCACAGGTGCTACTGTGCTGTTGGTTCCTCATTCCTAGTAGTTGAGACAGGCTAGTAATTGGTACCCTACTGTCCTGTCTTGCAGAGGGACTTGCTCTCCAGACCTTTATGGACAACTCCGGCCTACTGTCCTTTGCTCCTGGGATGTGCAGTAATCTAGCAGTTTCAAAGGGTGGCTTGCAATTCCTCCCTTTGCATGGTTCTCGAAGGGAAGAGCTGTGCAGTTTGAGTGCCTGATCCTTACTTTCTCCTAAGAGCAGATCTAACTGCCCTGTGGGTTTGGGTTTGGTTTGGTTTGGTTTGGTTTTTCATTGCATGGCAAATGTATGTTTTTCTGTTACCTCTTCCTGTCTCAGTCTGTTTCTTGCTTGAAGTTTCTAGTTCTAGGAAAGGAGAGCTATCTTTTTATTGCCTTCTTGGACGCATAGTCCGAAGGTGGCACAGGCCATCACAAAGCCAGAACACAGGAGAGACCTACTCAGACTGGCTTTCCCAGCATGTCCACTGGAGTCAGCAATCACTTGTTAATCCATGAGTCAAATGAACACAGCATTCCATTCATGAGAGCTGAGCCCTAATCTTCTCTTAAAGTTCCTGCCTGATCCTCCTACCTCTTAAACTCTGGTAGAAGTTAAAATCTCGCCTGTATTTTATAGGAGATAAACAATAGTCATTTTTCTACAAATTAGTAAATACATTGTTTTCTCATTTCATGTAACCCAGCATTTATTGAACTCTGTGGACATGATCCAGTATCTCTTGGGAGGATGAACTTTGAGCATGTTAATGAACAAGATGGGGTCAGTTCATAGCTTATGCAGTAATACAACCTCACTTAGCACAAATCTAATGTCTGTCGTGCCCCTTGACTTGTCACTTTGAAAAGAACATACAAGCCAAATTTTCACAACACTTTGAAAAGTAAAATATAGTATTCCAAAGTGGCACTTGTGTGGGGGGAGGGAATCTAATTCATGTTCCACTAATTAATTTTTGTTTCTTTGTTTTGAAGCAGCCTCTCACTCTGTAGCCTAGGCTGGTCTGTGACTCAGTAGGTAGCACAGGCTGTCCTCAAATCCTGATCATCTTGGCTCAATCTCCTGTATGCTAAGATACAGATGGATACCATAACACCTGGTCCCATTTGAGATCTGATAGGGAATACAATATGCATCCTTTCTTCTCTTTCTCTGCTATGACTCCAAATGAAATTCTAGACCTTAGTCTTGAGTTTGAGGTAGAAAGATGAAATTGATTCTTCCCTGATGGATGCAAAGAAATGCATTTTCATGAGATTAGTAGACATACTGTTGAATTACCAAGATTTTTCCAAAATTGCTTCTGAGACATGACTTATGACATGAGTGACTTAATTAATTTAATTTTCTTCATTTTGTTTGGTACCTAATTTTCAGAGGAAACATGCAGAAGTCCTAAAGTATGATTTACTAAGTTTTTGTTTTGTCCAGGGTTTCCTGTTGGAATCCACCAGATCTAGAGAGAAGGATGTTGATTAATAGCTTCAGGTTATAATTTCTCTCAGTTTTCACCAACCTGGTCATAGCAGAATGCAAATTCTGCTTTGCCTGCTTTACTAATATTGAACACTGCAAAAGTATTTAATCTCTGGAGGCTTTTTAGAATACATACTTAGTCTGTGTTGTGTGTCCGAACACTGTCCCAAATTTTGGCAGCATGTACTCTACACTGGTTAAGTATATAGTTGCTTTGTATGTCTTTAGTCAGCACTTAGGGATTTGGGAAAATTCCAAACTTATGTGGATTTCTGGAATGCTCCAGGCATGTGAGGAGCAACTAAACCACTCAGATTTGTACTTATCAAGGTGCTATGGAAACTTAGTGATTTGTTATTCTTTATCCTGAATGGCCTCAAATGTGTCTGTCTTAAGAAATAAAGCACAATTAGTGTTGCTTCACAGGACAGGGCAGGGCTGATGTCTCTCTTCCATTCACTTTCCCCGCTCTCCATGCTGCTTGGAAAAATGAACTTTTCAGGATGCTTGTTTCAGACACATTGCCAAAACCTGTAACTCTTTCATGAGGCCGAGCCTAAGTGTAGAGGTGTGCAGTGATACTCTGGTAAGTGATGAAAGTTTTCTCCTCCGTCCTCACCTTCTGTTTTGAGAGGGTGGAAGGAGGAGGAGTAGTATGACCAAAATGTCTTATTTTGTTAGTACTTTAGAATCTTTTTTAAAAAATTTTATTTATTTTATTATGTGTACAGTGTTTGGCCTGCATGTGTGCCTGCAGGCCAGAAGAGGGCACCAAATCTCATTACAGATGGTCGTGAGCCTTGATGTGGTTGCTGGGAATTGAACTCAGGACCTTTGGAAGAGCAGGCAATGCTCTTGAACACTGAGCCATCTCTCCAGCCCCCCAGTTCTTTGGAGTCTTATATGATATTCATATCCATCCCCTCCCCTGATTCTTGCTAGATACACCACCACTCCTTCCCTATTGACATAAAACTTTCTGTCCTTTTTTTTGTTTTTGTTTTTTTAATCCATCAGCTTCAATCTGTGCTACCCATATAGTCTTGGACCCGTGCCCTTCAGTTTCAGGGTGGTCAATTTACCAGGGCTGCATTCTAAAAGAATCACCCTCTACCAGATGGAGAGTCAGTAGCTCCTTTGATAGGGAAGGACTTAATGCCCACCTCCCCAAACAGGTTGAGATTTCATCTGGGTTGAGCTTGCACAAGTTTTGTTCATGCTGTTATAACCAAAGTAAATATGTATGTGCAGCTTCTCTGCTATGTCAGGAAGACAAGTTTTTTTTTGTAGTCACCCACACTGCCCTGGCCCGAGGGGCTCCGGTAATTCGTGAGTCCGAGGTGGATCAAGCTTGAAAATAATGGGTGGAAAGAGAAGTGAGACCAAGCAGGGTTTTTCTTTGTCAAGGTCTGAACTTTATTGAAACCAAGGGGCTTTTAAAGAAAAAGGGGGAAGCAGAGAAGAGGAGGTGGGGGGAGAAATGAATGTTAATTGCTTTCAGGCCAGAGCAGGTGTCCGGAATCTCCTGTGTTTATCTCAAGCACTAACCTAAGGAAGTGCAGAGAGGAATAGATGTTAGTTGCTTCTCAGGCCAGGTCCTGGAACCTAAAGGGTGGGATGCTAGACTAACTGGCAGCTAGCTGAGCATGGGGGGGGGTCGCCAGGCTTGTGTAAATAAGGACTTTGGATCTAACCAAGGCTGGCTCCTGACACCACACCTACCACCTCTATCTCTTACCCTCTTTCTACCCCCTTTTCCAAATTGACCCTAAACCTTAGGGGAAAGAGGTGCAATTTAGACGTCCCATTTAGGGCTGAGCACTGCAAAATCTCTTATCCTCTGTACCTTAACCAGTTGTGGGTTTCTGTATCACTATTTATTGCAAATAGATTCTCTGATGAAGACTGAAAGGTACATTAATCTATATGTATAATGATAAGTCATTTGGAGTTGGTTTAATACAATGTCTGTTTAGCAGAATAATAGTAGGTTCTCCCCTAGGGCCTATGACCTCTCAAACATAGGTTCTTGGGCCGTTAGTGTTAGACCCCCGGAAAACTCAGGTATCCAGGGTCTCAGGCCACGACCGCGGTCACTCCAATCACCAGGAGGATTCCAGAGCTTGATGCAAACTGCACCGAGGCTTTATTTTAATTTAATGAGCTAACCCCATGTTAGCTCGGGTCTTTCACCCACCTGCCATGGCAGATGGCTCGCAAAAGACAACTCCCAGGGCCTACCAAGAGATCTTGTGGGGCAGCATAAGGGGAGTGTCTAGGGGTACGCACAGGCTCACTATTGGTGTGCCTCCAGCCTTGGAGGGCTTGCCCTGTGTTGATTGGTCAACTGGTTGTTATGGCCCATAGGCCCTCCCAGGGTGGTTGCTATGCTCTGCGTCATTGCTGTGTGCTTGTCCATAAAGTGCACCCAGGGTCGTAAAGCATAGCGCCACCAGCTAACTTCTGATTGGTTCCTTGTCATGAGGCAGGCACCTAACCTCTAGTGACTAAGACAAGGTCATAGAGCATGTGTTACTGTCATGGCTGCCGAAATGGGGAGCTGGTCCCTTCATTAGTAGTACCAGGTATACCTTTCATCTTGTGGAGCAATACCTAAATCCAGTCAGAAAGTGGTTGGTTAGTCACACATCTGTGCCACTATTGCATCATTGGGCATGCCTGGTCAGGCAAGTCCTTACTGCATCTGGCTAAGATTGATGCTTACTTTTCTGCTCTGGTAGAATGCATAGCACCCGCCAGCACTAGGAAAGCTAGCCAGTGGGGGTAAAGATTCCAGTCAGTACCAATTGACATCTCCTTGTTATGTGACTCAAGTATCTGCTATCTTCAGCCATTTTGTCTTACTGTCAGGTTCTGAAGGGTAGGCAATAGCCTGTAATGTCTGGGAGTCTATGAGACCTCACTGGCCAACAGCTCCAAAAGAAATAACACTCCAAAAGAAATAACACATCAACCTGGAGAGATGTGTCATCAGTTATGAGTACTGACTGTTCTCAGAGTACCCAGGTTCAGTTCCTAGCACCTTCATGGTAGCTCATGACCATCTGTAACACCAGTTTCAGAGAACCTGACACTTCTGTCTAGTGTCTACAGACACTGCATGTCACATAATACACAGACATATGTGCAGGTAAAACACCCATACACATAAAGTAAAAATAAATAAAATCTAAAGGGGGGAGGATGAGGAGGAAGAGGAGGAGAAGAAGAAGAAGAAGATTCATTCCTGGCATTGGACTTTTTATTTGTTAGTCTGAGGTGTCTAGTAGGAGTATTGTTGCCCCATTGTACAACGACACCACTGCAACTTAAAAAAATGTGTGTGTGTGTGTGTGTGTGTGTGTGTGTGTGTGTGTGTGTGTGTGTGTGTGTGTCATTCAGGTGCCTCGGGAGGTCAGAAGTATCTGGAGTTAGTTTATTGGTTGAGTTTTTTTGTGTTTTTTATTCAAGTCATCTCTCTTCTTTCAGCAGAGGTGTTTAAAATATTCAGGAGGGGCTAATCCATACCAGGGTTGGAATATTGATCTCCTCTGTTTATCTGGTAGTTAAAGCTACAGCCTGTTTCAGCTTTTCAGCTTGTCAGCCAGAGTCTGGTACCTTCAGCGGATTTTTCAACAGGCTTGGAATAAGACTTCCCTTGTGTACTTGTTCTGGGTCTCAAGGCTGGAGGGTCACAGTCAGGCAGCTGGCAGAACTCTGTCAAGCATCCATGGGTCTTGGGGTAACCCATATGGAGGGGAGTTGAGAAGAGAGTACAGGTAGTCTATCTGGATAGTCTGGAGGGTCTGGAGGGAAACAGTACCATGAGATAGAATCAGACAAGTACCAGATGGAAGGAGAGGGACCAGTTCTTATTTTCTTGAAGAAGAGAATTCATATAAGGGAGATAGTTTAAGCAGAAGTTCATTTAGCAAAGGATATAAAAAATTGGAGTGAGCTGTCCCAAGGAAAGGGGCAAGAATATGCTGGTTTCTCTGTTGCAGATTTTAAAGAAAATTTTGTGGCTGTATTTATAAGGTGAATGACATTAATTGGGAGATAACCCTTTTACCTTCCAAATCATGGTAGACTCTCTCTCTCTCTCTCTCTCTCTCTCTCTCTCTCTCTCTCTCTCTGTGTGTGTGTGTGTGTGTGTGTCTTGTGTGTGTGTGTGTGTGTGTGTGTGTGTGTGTGTGTGTTGTGTGTGTGTGCATTTGTGAGTGTGGGTGAACTCACCCATGTTTGCATATATTGAAGCCACAGGTTGATATAGAGTGTCTTCCACTCTTACTCTCTGTCTTGCTTTAAAATGTTTATTATATCAATTAAAGTATTGTGTGTATTTGTTCATGTGTGCCATAGCATGCATGTGGAGAGCAGAGGACAACTTGGGGAAGTCAGCTCTTTTCTTCTACCATGGGGGTCCCAAGAATCAAATGCAGGTCTTTTTTAACATAAAATATGAGTTGATGATAAATATACTGTGTTGTGAATCTCACCTCTCCTCCTGGAAATCTGTGGTATGTTCTAGGAGACTTTGACCTTTAAGGATGTGGCTGTCATCTTCACTCTGGAGGAGTGGGCTCTGCTGGATCCTTCTCAGATGAAACTCTACAGAGACGTGATGAAGGAAACTTTCAGGAATCTGCTCTTTATAGGTAAGGGTAAAATTATTCCTTACTACTCAAACTGAGAACACTTTGTCTTGCTCATCAATGCTGCTCAATGATTTAGAGTATAGAAAGGATCGATTTGGAGAATATACCAAGAATGGTCACATATCATTAAACTACTCTGGATCTAGTATTTTTCTTCTACAATAGGACTCATAGTGATTTTTCTGGTTCTATATTTTTAGAACAAGCACAGGAATGCCAAAACGTTGAAGATAACCACAAAAATTCCTGGAGACTATGGTAATTTTCCTTTCCAAATTAAAGTGAAATCCCTCAAGAATATGGGACTGAACCAGTCATGATGGAACTCACCTTTAATCTCAGCACTCCATAGGCAGAGGCAGGTAGATGTCTAAGAGTTGTATACTAGCCCCCTTTATATAGACCAGCCAGGGCTACATGGTAAAATCCTGTCTTAAAAAGTGAGGGAGGCAGGGCATTGGAGAGATGGCTCAGCCATTAAGAGCACTGGATACTCTTCAAGAGGACAAACTTTAATTCCCAGCACCCACTTGATGGCTCACAACCCTTGTAACTCCAGTTCCAGGGAATTCAATGCCCTGTTCCAGGACCAGGCAAGAAGACGGTATACAAACATACATGCAAGCTATATACCATACATATAAAATAAAAATAAATCTCTTGGGCTGGAGAGATGGCGCAGCGGCTAAGAGCACTGACTGTTCTTCCAAAAGGTCCTGTGTTCAATTCCCAGCAACCACATGGTGGCTCACAACCACCTAGAATGAGATCTGGTGCCCTCTGCTGGCATATAGGCACAAGACTGTATAGACTGTATACATAATAAATAAATAAATAAAATCTTTAAAATAAATAAATAAATAAATAAATAAATAAATAAATAAATATCTTAAAAAGTTTTTTTTGTTGTTGTTTTTTTTGAGACAGGGTTTCTCTGTGTTCCTAGCTGTCCTGGAACTCACTTTGTAGATCAGGCTGGATTGGAACTCAAAGAAATCTGTGTGCCTCTGCCTCCTGAGTGCTAGGATTAAAGGTGTGCATCACCACTGCCTGGCTAAAAATTTGAAAGAATTTGAAAGAATATATATATATTTCAAAATCCAAAATAGTGGTGACCAAAGCATTTTTCATAATGCATGCCCGAGTGTATTTAACTCTGACATAAAGAAGTAGCTCTGATGACATGCCTGCAGTCCCCGGTGCTTAGTCTGGCAGGGCAGGTGGTGAGTTTATATTACATGAAGACCTCACCTCAAAAATACTAAGATCGACAGGTGATGGTGACGCACACCTTTAATCCCAGCACTTGGGAGGCAGAGGCAGGTGGATCTCTGTGAGTTTGAGGCCAGCCTGGTCTACAAGAGCTAGTTCCAGGACAGCCTCCAAGAAACCCTGTCTCAAAAACCAAAATAACTAACTAACTAACCCTGGTTAAAAGCGCCACATCTAACAGCTCCCACCCAGCGCCTTTTCTGGCCTCCACAGGGACTGTACTCACATGCACATAGATGCAATTTAGTAAAATATGAAAATAAAATCTTCAAAAATAAAAATAAGACAATCAATCTTTACAAAATAGTTAACTTGATAAAAGCACTAAGAAACTTCATTCAAGTACCAGTATCTTTTTTGTGATTTTAATTTTTTGAATATTACTGTTTATTATTTTATGTATATGAGTGCTCTGTCTGCATGTATGCCTTTATGCCCGAAGAGGGCACCAGATCCCATTACAGATGGTTGTGAGCCACCATATGGTTGCTGGGAATTGAACTCAGGACCTTTGGAAGAGCAGCCAGTGCTCTTAACCTCTGAGCCATCTCTCCAGCCCACCAGTATCTTAATATTGGTTTTCTTATACACTACTTGCATTCTTCTTTAAAAATTGCATGAAATCAGCAATCCTGCTTGCTTATAAATTATAAACAAAATTTTATCTGTATGCATTGCGTGTGTATTATGTGCACATGAATGTACGTATGTATGTATGTATGTGTGTATGTATGTATGTATGCATGCCCATGAAGAAGTCAAAGCAGGACATCAGATGTACTTCTACATCTTTCTCTGTATATTTCTTCAAGACAGTGTCACTAAACCAGAAGCTCAACAATTTGCCTAAGTGAGTTGGCTGGTGAGCTCTCAGGATCTGTTTCCACCCCCAGTGCTAGGATTTTAGCTACTCATGGCTACACCTAGCTTTTACATGCATGCTAGAGATTTAAACGTAAGTCTTTATGCTTGCAGTGCAAACACTTTTAACCACCAAGCCATTTCCCCAGCTCTAAGCAAAATTTTAGTCATTTGCTTTCTCTTTTCTACAGAAGTGAAGTGGTGCCCAATCTGGGTGAATGTGGAGAAATCTTCAGCCAGGTTGTAAGCACAGTTGTGAAGAAGAAAACTCTTCCTGGAGTAAAAGTATTTGGAAGACATGTGCATGAGGATATACTCAATGGCGATTCCTCCCAAAATGTGCCTGTTGGAGTGCATGGTAGACACAAACACCATAGCTATGTGTCTTGTAGCAGAGGTCTATAAAGTTAAAGAATGCGGGAAGGCTTCCATTTATCCCAGACGTGTTCTGAAGCCTGGTAAGCACGAGAGTACTTCTGGTGAAGAGAGAACCTCTGAATATCAGCAGTGTGAGATAGCCTTCCAGAATCAGAGCTACATTCAAATGAAATATTTTAGTTTGCTGAGAGAAAAGGTTTTGAAAGATTTTAGTTCACAGAGAGAAAAAGTTTCCCACCGGCCTTGGCCCATTACAAGGAAGTTGGCCCCAACCCCGGGCACATCCTATGGTTTAGACGGGGGCAATCGCCAAGACACCTGGCTGACCAACAGACAATCAAGGACCTTCCAGGGTATGTTCTATGGTTTTTCCTTTGTAAAAAAAAGCAGGTCCACCTGGGTGACCACTCTAACATGAGATCATACTTTGTAATCAATCACTTTGTGCCCCTTGCCTGTATGCTGATCTGCGGTTTTTCCTATGTAAGGAGCCTGTAACCCTTGCTGGGGTGTGCAGCTTCCCGATATTGCTGACATCTGAATACGCATTTGTTCAATAAACCCTCTTGCTTTTGCAGCTCTTGGTCTGGTTTGTGAGTCTTGGGGGCTCCTCGGGATCCTGAGGCACTTAGGGGTCTGGGGGTCTTTCACAAATACATCTGAAAATTGACAACGGAGAGAAAACATATGTATGTAAGCAATGTGGTAAAGCCTTCGTGAACCACAGTTTACTTCAGCATCATAAAAAGACCAGCACTGGAAGGAAGCCATATGTACAGAAACTGAGCGGGATAGCCTTGTCTAGTTTGAGTAGCATTTGAAGACATGAAAGAACTCAAGCTGGAGTGAAACTTTACAGCTGTATGAAATGTGATAAAACTTTCAGTTATTTGAGTAATTTTCATGATCATGAAAGAACTCACGCTGGTGAAAAACCCTATATATGTAAGCAATGTGGAAAGCCTTCATTTATATATATAATTTTTTCGAAGACATGAGCGACGTCACATGGGCGAGAAACCATATGTATATAAAGTTTGTGATAAAACCTTTAGCAATCACAGTTCCTTCCACCATCATGAAAGGATTCGTAGTGGTGGCAAGCCCTATGTCTGTGAACAGTGTGGGAAAAGTTTTATTTCTTCCTGCTCCATTTGAATACATGAACAAACTCATACTGGAGAGAAACCTATAAATGTAATCAGTGTGGTAAGGTGTTTAGTGTTGACAGTTCTCTTCGTCACCATGCAAGAGTCCACAGTAGAGCAAAACCCTATGTGTGCAAGCAGTGTGGGAAAGAAAGCCTTTACTGCTCATATGTATATAAGTTCCCTTCAATGCCATGAATGGATTCTCAGTGGAAAGAAGCCTTTCATATGTAAACAATGCGGAAAAGCCTTTTCTTCTTTGAGTCATTGTCAAAGACATGAACAAATTCACACTGGTAAGAATCCCTATGTATGTAAGCAGTGTAAGAAAGCCTTCAGTACATGTAGTTCCCTTAAGAAACATGAAACAATCCACTGGAGAGAATTCCTAAGAATAGATTCTTCAAAGGCCTCCTTGTCACAGAACATTCCTAGTAAACACAGTATGATGTAGCAGAGAGAATATCACCATAAAGTGTATAGACATGCTTCTAATCTTTTCACCTGAATTCACAAATCTCTAAGTTTTATTTAACCAAAGGGACTTCAGTTTCTTTTGAAGAAAGATTTGTTTATTTTTCACTTCATATGTATTGGTGTTTTGCCTGCATATATGTCTGTACCATGTGTATGCAGTGCCCTTGGAGGCCAAAAGAAGGCATCCCATCTCCTGAAACTGGAGTTGTAGTGAGCTGCCATGTGGATGCTGGAAGTTAAACACAGGTCTTCTGGTAGAGCATCAGTGCTTCCCAGCAGTGACATTTTTAATGAAGTTGTGGTTTAATTTCACAAGCAACCATATTTAATTCGTATGTAAGTTGAAACGTATTTCTAATATGTAAGGCTTACTTTTCATTTCTAAAGTAGTAGGCTGCCAGACATCATCCACACAGCTCTAATTCCAGCACTGGGGAAGCTGAGGCAAAAGGATTGCCAAGAGTTCAATGAGTTCAATTGCCATGAACCTTAGCTAGGTAATGAGTTCCAGGACAATCTTAAAAAGGAACATAAACAAAATAAAATTATTTTCATTGATAAACCATTGAAAGGTGCCGGGCGTTGGTGGCTCATGCCTTTAATCCCTGTGAGTTCGAGACCAGCCTGGTCTACAGAGCGAGTTCCAGGACAGCCTCCAAAGCCACAGAGAAACCCTGTCTCGAAAAACAAACAAACAAAAAACAAACAAACAAAAACATTGAAAGATGATTTTTTTTTCAAGACAGGGTTTGTCTGTGTAGCTTTTGGAGCCTGTCCTGGAACTAGCTCTATAGATCAGTCTGACTTCGAACTCTCAGAGATCTGTTTGCTTCTGTCTCCCGAGTGCTGGGATTAAAGGCGTGCACCACCACTGCCCAGAGAAAAATGAATTTTTGTTAATTGTTAGAAATTTTCTACTGTCCTTAAGCAATTGCAATCTCATTTTTTTCATTTCAACTCTATATGTTTATATTGGTTAATTTTCTTGTTTAGGTGACTGAGAAACAAAGGGAAGAAATGATTTATTTGGGTTGATCATGGTATTGTGAAGCAGAGTAGTTCACATATCATGATCACAAAGGTCTGTGATGGGTAATACAGGAAGAGTGCAGTACATCATAATAGCCCCAGGATAACCTGCCCAACGCACTCATTGGATCAGAGTGGTCTCAACCCAGCCGTTCTTTGCAGATGACCACACAGACATACCCAGATGTATAGTTTACTAATATCCTGGACTTCTCACAATTCAGTCAAGTTGATACATTGTAGATTAACCATCATGGTGATTTTACATATAAAATTGTTCTTGAGTGGGGATTTTGTATATTTTACTTTCTAATAAATGTTTTCTGTGGGATTGTTTTCACATTAGACTTTTCTTTAATGTTTCAATCAGTGTGTTTGTCTTTTATCAAATGTTATCTTCATTTACTGAGTAGATCCTTGCAAATATCCCATAATAATCATAAGTTAGATAAAGTTTATATTATTGGCTTAAGTTTTTCCTTTTATACTGAGTCATATACAAGCACATATATTGTGCTTACAAACAATGGTAAGGGTTTCTTTTTTTTTCACCTTATGTTTATTTCACTTTTCACTTATTTTTTTCCTTGGCTCATTCCTCCAAAAGATACATCTTGCTGATATAAGAGACTTCTTGCCAAAGAACACAAGGATCTTATCTTTTGTGTAATAATATGTAATAAATTGTGCATCTGTCCACAAACCATAACTGACAACATGCTTCAACGTTAAACTCTTGTTGATTTAATTTTTTGCAGAACTAGTGTTCATTTTCCAAGCCTGGGTGGCTATTAAACATATGAGACATCCCCCTCCAGTGGACAAACTGATATGGATGCAATTCTATCTTGGGTAATCAGAATAATTAAGAGGCTGAAATAATTGGGTGATGGAAAAGAACCTGAAGACACTAGTTGGATTCATTATTGAGAATAGGGAAATATTGTTTTACAAATTTTAGAAATACATGTACAGAATGTTTGTTTTTGTGTTGATCCACACTATTCTTTGAGGAATATTATTTTTTTCATAAAATCTGGCCTTCCTATTAATATAAGGCCAACCTTTGGACTTGTGTCATTATTTAAACACTTAAATATTTCCTACAAAATACATTGGATCCTGTTCTCCAATAAAAGAGATATATTTCAATTTTGGTGAAATGTTGTTTCAATAAAGCCAACACAAAATGAAACTATCCTAAGTTGAAAATGCATTACACCTAACCTACTGAATTTCAAATATGAACCAAGACTAATCTGACTATGTCCAAATCACCTCCATTATTAGTCTATGGTTTAGCAAAACAAACCAACACAATGCCAACTTTATATGTTGAAAAACTCAGTAATTCATTGCATATTCTATATGATGTGGTATGTTATCCTGCTCCTCAACAAGTAGCAGGTAGACTGCTGTTGCTGGATGCTACTGGCTAGCATCATGAGAAAGTAAGTTTACTGCTTATCACTTCCCCAGATTTAGATGGTCTTTGAAAACAGAAGATATTTTCTCCCAATATGTTTGTTCTATATCATTTTAACAAGAAAAACTATCAACAAAGACCACCAGGATCCTTGTCTCAGTTAAGAGTATCAACACACTTCTTAGTATGCTTGTTAATACACCTTAAATTGTCTCTGTAGGTCTAATCAGGGAAATAGAAAAGAAGCCTAGGAAGAGACAGCAATGGTTACAGTGATTTATTTGAAGTAAGAGGAGAGAGTGGAAGGAGAATTTTCAAAGACATCGAGATTAAGTTGAAAGAGCTGGAGAGATGGTTCAGTGGATAAGAGCACTTGTTCCTGTAGAGGATTCAAGGACAGTTCCCAGAACCCACATGGTGGCTGACCGTCATTTGTAATTCCAGTTCCAGGGGATCTTGAGCACCAGGCACATACCTGATACATACGCACACATGCAGCCAAGGCACTCGCACCAACAAATCTTTTTCTTCTTCTTCTTCTTCTTCTTCTTCTTCTTCTTCTTCTTCTTCTTCTTCTTCTTCTTCTTCTTCTTCTTCTTCTTTTGGTTAGCTTGAAGAATGCAATGCTAGACTGGAAATCTTCGTGACTGCTCACTCTGTAATAAAACAGCCTGTGGCTATAGTGGATATATAGAAGATCCATAAAAGGCCGAGTGTCTTTAACTCAGTTGTTTGGAACTTGAGCCTATGTGTAACCCTGGCACATTTCTAACCTCATTTGGTTTTCTACTTGAATAAACTGTCTCCTATATTATCCAGGGTTCTCTGTCCAAAGCACTGCTTGGACACAAGAACCTACAAATTACATTGGGTGCCTTCCAAAGTCAGAATTACACCCATAACAGGTGGTGAATAGCTAGTTAGAAGGTAAAGACAGAATGCCTTCAGATTTCTTCCTTATCAAATGCATCCTGCATAGCACTCTTCCTTTCTCCCTCCTTCCTTCCCTCCCTCCCTCCCACACTTGAAAATGGTTATCCAGTTTCCACAAAAGCCTATGTCATCCTCTCCCTTGTGTCCAGGGTTATATAGTATCTGGCAGCAAGGAGTCAGAACTGAAACTTCTCTCCTGTATTAATCAAGGCAAACAGGCATCAACCATGAGCTGTTTGGCGCCACTCCTTAAACTGAAGCAGCTTCCCTAGAGAGTCTGTACCTTTAAACTGGGAGTACTGAACAGATCAACAACCCCAGCCTGAGAAATGTGCGGGGCCAAGATCCCTCCCCTCTTAGACTCATGCTTCAAGGATAATTTAGTTTATACACGCATGTCTGCCACCCACCAGCAGCCTATTACATGGCAAGAGATGATGGTGCCCAATTCTGAGTGGCTGAAATAATCCTAGTAAAACCATGATGCTTATATGGCTACTCAGGGACCTAGGGCCCCATCCCACCTCCAGATTTTCCCATTCTGCCAGCATCGTTTTACCTACCCACACTCTTCTTACTTCTTTTTCTCCTTCCAGAGGCCTGGTAGGACTATAGGAATGAAAATAGCATATTTAGACAGGGCTCTGCTATCAGCACTGTGACATCTTTTGCCTGGGTTCTCCATCTGTGATAATAACCAGGGATCCACTCCTGTTCCAAGAATTAAGGGGGCTTGCTGTCATCACACCTTCCTAACACCTGCCAGCTTCAAACACTGGTTCTCTTGTTTGTATCTATTGTTAAAATTTGTTCATCAGGACAAACCCCCCAGTGTGGAAAGGAGTTTAAAGTTTAGGATTGGGGGTTGGAGAGATAGCTCAGCAGTTAAGGGCACTGACTGCTCTTGCAGAGGACCCGGGATTCAACTCCTAGCACCCACATGGCAGCTAACAACTCTCTATAACTCCAAGATCTGACACCTTCACATAGACAACCATGCAGGCAAAACACCAATGTAAATAAAATAAAAATAAATTATTCATATAAAGTTTAGGTCTCATCTCTGTGAGATGCAAGCAGCAACACATCAATATGGAAGGGAAAGCCAAACCAAATGCTGTCTGAAAGCTAAGTACTTGAGCCCATCTCTGGGAAATGCTGCATGTTAGGCTGAGATAGTAGGTTCTTCCCCATCTTAGAACCACTAATAAATTTGGTGCCCCACTCTTCTGCTAGTCTTTATTTCTGCTATGCACTTCCTGCTCTTAAGTTCTCCTTGTCTACTGTAGGCAAGACATTCCTTTGAGCATAAGGCCCAAAAATCAACCCTCACCCATTTGTTCTTTTAAACTGAATGTGATATAAAACCAACACTGGACCAGTATCACAATGGACAAAATAAACAGGAGGGCAAAGTGGTGTATACCTTCAATCCCAGCACCTAGGAAACAGCCAGGTGGCTCTCGGTGAGTTAGAGGCAGGCCTACTCTACATAGTGAGTCTCAGGCTACATAGTAAAAGAGGGGGAGAGCAAAGATGCTAATCTGGACATTCTACTTACTTCCTGGATGCTGGAAGAGGTCCTGGCCACAAATGGCAGGGAGACGCCCACCGAAGTCTTTGTCTTGAAGCAGAAGAAGAATCAGGAAGTCATCCATCTTAAATGTTTAAGTGAAAAGTATATTAATCTACTTAGAACCTCTTTCTCTTATCTGTCTGCCTACCAAGGAGCTGTCCAACCCCTAGTTTCTCACTGAATCCATCACTCTCAATGTCATCATTGAAAGCTAGAGGGCAAATGAGGAGCCTAATACATGAATTCTAATGGACTTATATTTAAATATCTTTAAAATATCCTCTGATTTGATTTCCCCTAGTTTCCTGCCTAGGGACTGTGATGTTAATATTTTTTGATTAAAAGCAGTAAAGTTTAATTAGTTAAAAACAAGTTTTGTGGGGCTGGAGAGATGGCTCAGCGGTTAAGAGCACTGCCTGCTCTTCCAAAGGTCCTGAGTTCAATTCCCAGCAACCACATGGTGGCTCACAACCATCTGTAATGAGATTTGGTGCCAAACACTGTACACATAATAAATAAATAAATCTTTAAAAAATAAGTTTGGGGTGAGAGTTAGGGTCAGCATCACTTCTAGGAACCAAGAACTAACACGTGGGAGAAGTACACCAGATGGTATACACATCCCATTGTGCCTTCAAGATAATGAGCACAGTCCTCTGCCCAGCACCAGGTCAACTTCTAGCCAGCATTGGTGGCTCAGAGATCCACAGGGCATAGAGTCCCATCCATACCTGTTCAACAGGCACCTCCAGATCAGAGCCACCTGAGGGGCATGCTGCACTGGGAGACCAGGAGAGGGGTTCAAAGGGATGAGGGGTCTTTAGAAGGACTATCTGTGAGGTCAGAATCAGAGGCACAAAAGGGGAAAGAAAGCCAAAGCTGTACCCAGGAAGGGAGAAGGCTCAGAACACAGACAGGCCATGTTCACAGAAGCAGAT
This sequence comes from Cricetulus griseus, assembly GCF_003668045.3. Taxonomy (NCBI): domain Eukaryota; kingdom Metazoa; phylum Chordata; class Mammalia; order Rodentia; family Cricetidae; genus Cricetulus; species Cricetulus griseus. The sequence goes on from NC_048598.1 coordinate 97,906,356, forward strand.
CATCTGAAGTTCAGGGCTGAGTCCAGAGGGAGAAACTGTTAAACTGGAAACGTGTGGAACGAGCAGAAAAGTAGATGTTAAAATCTTCACTGAGGGTTCAAAGGGCAGGGGCCTGAAGGGCTATCAACACTGTGGGGCCAGCTCACAACACTTATATCCAAAAGAGAAGGGTAACAGGTGGCCACACAAGGAAACTGCAGGGAGAGCTCCTAGCATGGTCTTCCTATACAGAGAGAAAGTCAAGTTAGTTCTCCATCTCTAAGACCAGTTGTTCTGTGGTACCAATCTGGATATGGTCCACTAATTTCCACAACATTGAGTCTGTCCCCTAGAATATTGCTCCCACTTCATGGGGAGACCAGCCAAATTAGAGGAGAAAGGGGACAGGGGTTCCTGGGAGTATTTGCTCAGCTGCCACAACTTGACCGTCAGAGCAGGTTCAGGCCTATTATGAGTGGATGGTAGGAACTAAGTCCCAGGGTTTCTAGGTCTGATCCTTGTAGTAACCAAGTTTTACACAGGTAAGACTGAGTGGGGCTGGCTTGAGGGGAGAAGAAGCCATAGTTGCCAATAATTCTTAATTCTTGTATTTACTTTACTTTTCTACCTACATTTGGCAGTTACATGAATAAAATCATTGATGTACTCTTGGGGCATTTTAAAATAGACCTACTAAAGAAGTGCTCCAATTGCCACACCTGACACCCCTATTCAGCTCTAAAAGCTAGATCAAGTATCACCCCAATTCTCTAAATGGCAATTAGGGTCATCTCTTCAGAGGGAGTAATAATTAGAACAAGAAACACAAACCGTATAGGCAGTTCAGAGCAGAGGCCCCAAAAGCAGAAGCATCAGTAATGTCCTTAATTCTTTGGTCTGGGATTTTGGAAGGGAACTCTGGTTTCTTACTTCCTCCTAAATGATTACCCCTATCTGAAGGCTTTTTTTTGTAATGGTGAAAACTAAAACTCCAGTCCACACATTAATAATCTCTTCCAGTGAGCAGCTTTAGAACTACATAGATATCTTAATGCTCATTATATCTGTCCTCCAATTTCAGCCCATCTCCTAATTACTATTAGGGCTACCTCTTCAGAGACAGATAGCAGCAATAAGAGTCCATTAAGGGAAAACTAGTTCCTTCTAGTTAAGAGGATGAAATATCTGACCTGGGTAGAGACCTAACATTCTAAGTTATCCAAAATACAAAAGAATTAATCCTCTGTCAATAACTTGAGCAATGAACCATATCTCATAAATGTAGGAACTTTCCAAGGGAGCCATGCTAAAGAGATCTGTAGGATAATTATCCCTATAGTGAGATGCTGTACTTTTCCTCCCCAGAGTTTCTGCTCCCGAGTGCAGTGCCTGCCATCCTCTCTGAGGTTCTGCTGGGTTGGACCATCTTTCTGAGTCATGACCTGAGAAAGGTATATATTTTTTCTTTTTCTTTCTATTTCAGATACTAATCAGACCCTCAGTATGCCTTTTCTGTTACCTTTGCTACCATCTAGGTGTCTTGATGGGGTTTGTTTTCTCTGCCAGTTAAAGAGTTAAAAGTCAAGTAAATGCCTAAGTGCAACAAGTAGCAATGGAAAAATCTCTGCAGACTGAATGAACCTATAAGGGTATGAAGTGGGTGTGGGGAGTTCACACAGAGGGGTGCTTTGCAGAGGGGTGGGGATCAGGAAGCTTTGAAGGGTCTTTTCTAATTTAGAGTTGTTCAATTGAAACAAAGACTTGGAAATGGATAGGCCCATACTTTGGGGTAAACATGTCTGATCCGTGTTGTTGAACTTGCAGGACCTGTCCACAGGCAGTGGACTCTATTGCCAGGAATAAAAGCTCACTAGGCTTTTTAGGCCTTTGTCTCTATTTAGAAATATAAGGGGAAAGCCAGAAGTTTACCATTTTTATTATCTATGTGTGACCCCTCTTTGTATTTGTCTGCCTATTAGAGATCCAGCTAACTCCTAGTCTCTGGCTTTGGGCTTCCTTTCCTTTCCCAGTTTTCCTCCCTGCCTGGCTGCCTCAGTGTGGCTGCCTTCCAGGTAGGCATAACTGAAATGACATTACATATTTTTCTTCTTTCCATTCTCCTACTCCAGCAGCTGTCGTGACTGACAACTTTGTTTCCCTGGTAATATTTTTTAAATTCTAATAAAATTGCTTTAATTGGCAGAGCAAATGAACTGGTTCCTGCGCCCATAGAGGACATTATGATGGCTACTGTGTGAGTGCACTTTTCATATACATTGAATAGCTGCATCCCTGACATGTTTTTCTTTTCTTGACTGAAAATGTATGGACTGAGTGAAAAGCTTTTACTGTGATGCAAACTACATCATCTCAAATTTCTCAAGCGTGAGAGTAGACCTTCTCTTCTTTTCCAGTGTGGCCCGCCCTACTTGCTATCCCTTTTTCTATGTGGCTGCTCTAGGAATCCTTCCACTAAGGTTGTGTCTACAGTACCCTAAATCTGACCTTAAAGAAGCCGACTCGGGACCTCATTTCCAGGAGGAAGAAGAAGCAGGAAAACCCTTTTGGGGGGAAACCAAGTGAAAATTCTGTTTAAATGCAGTTATCAGGACGGGCCGATTTCTGCCTAGGCTGTGAGATCTGTGGCTGGCACGTCACTTTTGTGCCCTACTTATTAAAATCAGAGCTCATCAGCATGCGCAGGGTCTGACAGCTATCCAATCAGAAGCGCGGAGCGCAGCACGAGCTATCCAATCACAAGCGCCGATTGATGGAGCGGAAGTTCCTCACCGGCCATCTTTCTGCTTGCCCGACTATTGTGATATTGTCAGGTGAGGGAGTTCCAGGCGGCCGTTCAGGGTCCGTGGCTGTTTGACTGCCAACACCGAGAGCATTCATTCCTAAGGGCTTCAGGAAGCCTGGAGTTTAGACATGGTAAGGGCCAGCAGTCCTACCAGGAATGCCGGGAGGCCGAGCGGATGTTCCTCGCCCGCCATCTTTCTTCCTGGCACAGTTCGATCAGCTGAGAGGGGCGGGATCACGGCTAAGCCTCTTTGGCCGGTGATGTCCGACCTCTGGAACCGTCTAGAAACCTTAAGAGGCCCAGTCAGCAGACATGATTAGCGTCGGCAAGGGGAGAAGTCGCCGGGTCTTCCCTGGGTCGGTGCCACACTTCTGCACCCGGCCCTGCTCTGTGTGTGCGGGACCCCTGCTCTCACAGAATTCCGTTCTCCTTCTTGCCTTCGCAGCAAGACCCTGTCCTGAAGAGTGTACACAGTTGAGCATGTTAGCACATGCGAGATGATGATGAGTAAGGCCACATTCTAGGCCAACCTGAGCTAGCTGCAAGATTTTGTCTCAAAAACAAAACAAAAAACAAACAAAGAAAAAAAAAGTGATGTAGACATTCACTGCTTTCAAATTAGTTAACTTGGAAATAGAACAAGAAATTCCATATCCTAGCCAGGTGTTTGGTGCGTTCTAATACATTATAACCCTCTTCTACAGTGATTTCTTTAACTTTCACTGGATAAAAACATCTTTTTTCTTTTTTGAGGAAAAATAATGGGAACCATAGTCGCTTAATTTTTTTTACTTACTAATTACCATAAAAATTCCTGGTTTTACCTGGTGTGGTGGTCCATGTCTTTAATCTTAGTATTCAAAAGGCAGAGACAGGTGAATATCTGAGTTCAAAGCCAGACTAGTCTACATACGTAGTCAGACCTGAAATTCCAGCTACTCAAAAGACTAAAAGCAGAAGGCCTATGTAGACTACAAAGTGAATTCCAGCCCAGCTTGAATGACTTAGAAAGAGCATGTTTTAAAATAAAAATAAAAAGAGGAACTGGGATGTAGTATAGTAGCAGAGAATATTTGCAAGAAAAAAATTTTTGAATATGAATGGAATAAATAGTTTGCAGGATGTCTGGAGGTCAGCTGATGCCAAAACTACAGTATTCACAAAGTTTTGTTGTTTAAGACAGTGTCTCATTTGCTTTCCTAGAACTCCCTATGAAGACCTGGCTGACCTGGAAATTCATAGAGATTTAGTTGCCTCTGCCTCCTGAGTGCTGGGAATAAAGGTGTATGCCACAAAACTCAGCCAAGTATATTTAATACTCAGGTACCAATCTATTGTCCCCAGTCATCTGGGAGGTTAATTCTGAAAGCACAACCGAGAAGGATGTAGTGGCATAACTTGTAATCCCAACTCTTGGAAGGAAAGAACATCACATGTTTGAGGCTAGCCTGGGTTACATAATGAGACCCTATCTCAAAAATCCATAACCATAGGTGGGCGGTGGTGGCAAATGCCTTTAATCCCAGCACTTGGGTGACAGAGGCAGGCAGGTCTCCAAGTTGGAGGCCAGCCTGGTCTATAAAGTGAGTTCCAGGACAGCCAGGGCTACCCAAAGATACCCTGTCTCAAAAAGCAAAACAAACAAACAAAAACATAACCATACCCAAAGCCCAACTAGTAGATGAACAAACACCACCAAAGCTGTCCAGACTTCATGTTGGCAATGATTCCCTCCAATGGGAGTGGCAGACCCATAATAACTGGAAGAAACACACCCCAGAGCCACAACTCCATTTCTAATTCTAGAAATTTCTGGCAGAGTTCCCGTGCATGCTAGATAAGGAGATGGGGACAAAGTGGGGACATTTAGTAGTGTTAACAGAATGAAATAAGTAAACTGTCCATTTGTAAAATGTAACGGAAGTTAAGGAGAGTAAATGATAACAGGTGATGATATAGAAGTTGGAGTTTCATCTTTTCAGCCTGGGAATGGTGGCACACACCTTCAATCCCAACACTTAAGAGGCAGAGGTAGGTAGATCTCTTAAATTCAAGGCCAGCCTGGCCTACAGAAAGAGACCCTGCCTCCGAAATAAATTGGGGTTTCTTTTTTCTCTATGCATATTCAGTGTGTAAATAAGTAAGGGTGTCAACATTGATCATTTCTGTTACCATATCCAACACCTAATTCTGTACTAGCACTTGGTCGTGTGTATTTATCAACAGTGTGGTGTGCTTGGACAGTCTATCCTGGCATGACTGTCATGATACACTAAAGATAAAAAGCATAGGTATAATTCATTTATTTTGCTATTGTTAGCTGTTACCATGTATGTTGTAGTAATCATTTTTCTCTTGCTGTAATAAAACCCTATGATCAAGGCAACATGTAGAAGAAATGTATGGTTTCAGAGGAATGAGAATGCATAGTGTTTGGGAAGCATGGCAGCAGGTGGCAGCCATGGAAACAAGTGTAGGAAGCTGAGGGCTCATCTTTAAATGCAAGCATGAAGCAGAGAGTGAAATGGAGATGAGGTGAGGCTTTTAATCCCAGAGTCTATCCATCCCCTGTAATACATTTCCTCTAGAAAAGTCATGCCACCTAAACCTTCCCAAACAACTCCACCATGTTGGCGCCTAAATGCTTAAGACTGTAGAAAAAATTTCTCATTCAAACCTCTGCACATACGTGTAGCATGCAATTCTGAGTGTGCACATGAAAGTCTAGAACTGAGCTTTTGTTACTTTGAAACACAGCTGTCTGGGGTGCACCTGTTTAACATCATTTGAAAATTTCCAAGGGTGTTTTTATGTTTTATTGCATTTTCACTCAAATGAACCCTTTTACCATCCTGTCCCTAGACATATTCTCACTGGTGCCCTGGAACTAGTGATGTACACCAGGCTAGCCTCAAATTCTTAGAGATCCTCATTACATTCTCTTGTGTCTTTCCTACTTATGTTGATTCTTTTCTTTTTCTCAACTGGTGCCTTCTCAGTTTCTATACTACCAAAGGAAATCTCTCTTCCTCCCCTAGCAACCATTAACTGCATACAGATCCTCAAGGAGTGGATAGGCCTCATGAGCCTTTCCTCCTTAGCTACTAGGTAATGGCCCACAATTCCTCAGAAGTCCCTCTCCCCTCTATAAAAAGATGGTGACGAGCCCAATATTGTGCAAGTATATTTTGCAGTAACCACAGCTGCTGTGAATTCACGTACATGACATCTAGCTAGAATAGGTGTAGGGGACAGTAAGCCACGCCTGTTAGAGGCTGGCTACAGGTGCGTGGTCAAGGTGAGGTCAGGATGACTCGGGATAGGTTCTTAAGCAGTGGTGAGCACATGGGAGGCCCCTTCACTCTGGCCTCCCTGCCTTGCTGCTCCTCTCATGCTCTGGCTTGCGTTTGGCTGGTATTTATCTGAATAAAGGTATCTTGACCTTATGGACTACAGATTGTCTTCGTTCAGCTATAAATAGGTAGATAGTTTAATCCAGATACTCGGGAGGCAGAGACAGGTGGATCTCTGTCAGTTCAAGGCCAGCCAGGTCTACAGGGTGAGTTCCAGGACAGCCAGGGCTATACAGGGAAACCCTGTCTCAAAACAAAAACAAAAACAAAAACAAAACCAGACAAAGCATAGGTAGATAGATAGGTGTGAGAGAGACAGAGACAGAGAGAAAGAATGGGCGGGGGTTATATACCCATGTGTATTTTGAGACCAGACAAGTATATCAGGTGTCCTTCTATATCACTCACTGGGCTTATTTCTTTGAGATAGGGTCCCACTATACCTGAAGTGAGGCTTGGAGTCAGCTTTTTGTCTCAGCTTCCCCATAGAACTGGAGTTCTAGGCACAGGATTTCAGGTCACCATACTTATGTGAGCATTCTTACCCATTGAGCCATCTCTCCATCCAGTAAGTAGTGATATAAACCATACCCTTCAAGCCTTGAAGTTTCTCCCAGGTTGTGAATTGCACCCAGTGCTGTCCCATTTGGGTTTTTCCTATGGATGTAATAACATAATCTAGTCCACTCTGATTTCCCCCTTTGAAAGACCAAAGAAAGTCTCTCACCAAAGCAGTAATTCAGGTGAGCATCTGTAGAGAGAAAGCTTGGTTAGAAGTACCGCTGACCATGCCAGCTTGGGCGTGGTCACAGGTAACGCTAACCACGACTCCTTGGGGCTGGACACAGGTGTCGCTGACCACACCTGCTTGGGCATGGTCAGAGTGACGTGGAAAAGTTTAAGTAGTTCAGAGGTGCGCACTTGAGCCCCATCTCTTGCTCACCACTGACCGACCAAGCAGATTTTCATGAGTACTTCTCCTAAATAAACTACCATTATAAATCTTGCATCTGACTCCACATTGTGTCCCCCATAAGCATCAGACTGTCATTCTGATTTGAACACTGCCTTAGTGGGAAAAAAGGTATTGTGTTTTGAATGTGAAATGTACCCCATACTTCACATGGTTGAAACTTGATCTCCACCCAGTGGTAGATTGTTGAACGTAAAGAGGTGAAGACATACTGGATGATGTGGAATACTAGGGGTGGGCCCTGAGGCTTTATTGTATGCCCCACTTTCTCTTCGTTCTGTTTCCTGAGTATGGATGTATGACCAGCCAGCATCCTGCTCCTGTCACCATGCCATCTCTGCTTGCTGTTGTGTCTTCTTTCCCATGATTGACAATATTCCTCTGAAACTGAGTTTGAGGCCAGCCTGGTATAATAGCAAGTTCCAAATCAGCCAGGGATACACAAAGAAACCCTCACTCAAGAAGAAAAAAAAAAAAGACAAGCAACTTGAGAGAATGGTTTATTTACTTATCAAGTCCAGATTTCGGTTAGTTACTCAAAAAAAGTAAAGGCAGGGCCTTGAAATGGAGAGTCACATCACACACATAGTCTAGAGCAGGGAGAAGTAAATGTATGCATGTCTACCGCTCAGCTCACTTTCATCTCTTACCCAGTCTGGGACCCAAACTCAGGCCCTGTCACCACCCACTTTTAGGCTGGATTTTCTCACATCAGTTACTACAACCAAGACACTCTCCCACAGACATGACCACTGACCAACACAATATGGTGAGTCCCACACTGAGACTTAGTTCCCAGGCAGTTACAGATTTTGTAAAGTTGATAACTATAGCTAACCAACACAGTTCCCTTAAACAGAACAATGGACAGCAAAGGCTATACTGATTCTATTTTAATCAGAAGAGAGGACATCTGGTTGGAAATGGGAAATTGCCATCCTCACTACAAGTGTCTAAAAGGCTGAATTATTTCTGTGTCCAAGGACAGTCCAGAGAACAGAACTTCAAAGTGATGAACTCGTATATTTGGAATTAAGGTCTCAGCTAGTGTTTGAGCAGCTGCGTGGCTTCTGTTATTGGTGAGTGAAAATGAGCACATGACTGCTCCAAAGTATGGTTGAGAAGGGTTTTATTGTACATATGAAGGAGAGTTCAGTCCGAGGCATCTGGAAGGGTCTGGACTGAACCAGGCCATGAGAGGAAAGAGTGGGAGAGGAGAGATCAAGAGAGGAAGAGAAGAGAGCCAAGAGGGCAGAGACAAAGGGTGAACCAGGAAGGAGCAAAAAGACCAAGAGAGCACATGAGAACCAGGAGTGTGTGGCCAACATGGCTGTTTTATAAATGGCCAGAAGCTGGAGAAGGGAAGTGAAGCCCAGTTCCTGGGTTGGAGAGGTTTGGGATAGGGGGTGGTGTGGGAGTGCTGGGTGGAGCCACAGGTACTGAGTGAGATGTGTCCCAGGTTTCTTTTGGACATGACAACTGCTCAGGAAATGCAGGAGAAAAGGGACATAAAAACTGTTGCTGTAATGAAAGGGGCAGTCGAATGTAAAGATCTGGAAAGTTCTCAGCCTATGTAAAATATAAATATAGTGTACTTTGAGAACAGCAAGTAGCATCCAAACCACCTTACCTGGTAGATTTGGCTAGAAGGAAGCCTGGTGCTATTCATGAAAAATGTGGAAAAAATGACCTTGAAGGCAATAAGGAGATTTTCAAAGCTCCCCTTCCCATATTTGCAAATGCATGGATTATTTTGTCATATTGTTTGTGGTGGTGTTTTTGTTTGTTTTATTTTAAGACAATATCTCATTATATAGCCCAGGCTGGCTACCAAATAACAATCCTGCCTCAGCCTTCTGAGTGATGAAATTATAGGGACATATCACCAGATCATGCCCTTGATACAGAAGAATTTAACATCGGAGGAGGGGCACAGGGTCCCAACTAACCTTGAGGCTGACTAAGACCACAACGAATCTGTCTCTTCCTTGCTGTACTTGAAGGAGTCAGTGCTTACTTTCTGTCTACTGATGAGAAGTCACAAACAAATCTCACACTATATGTTTCTAATATTCCAGGTCTACAGAGAATAAAAGCCGAAAAGAAGGGTAGACTTCTCCATGTATATTCCAAGAAATCGCTCCAACATTCCTAAGGTTAAGGCAAAATTGTATGGTGGGAGCAGAGCTATCACAAGACTCCCACCAGGACAAAGCCCAGGCGAATTGTGGAGTTGAGGCTGCTGCAGTCTTCAGCAGTACAGTGCGTGGTGGGGGGAGGGGTCCATGGAAGAATTATCACCCTTGAGACCCCAGAGATATGGAGCCACCAGCATGCAGCACAGTTCTGTAGCAGTCACAAGGATATTTGTTCAGTGTGTGACAACTAAAACATTTGCTTCACCTCCCAAAGGTTTCTGACAAGTTTATCCAAGTTTTGTGGGCTCTGAGCATGGTCAGTATCATATTCATAACTTAAATTGTGACTAGTTATTATGAGTAATGTCATGTAATATAAAGCTATGCTAGTCCATCACTCACCTCATATAATCTCATTGTATAGCAGCTATGTGACATGACATCAGCCCAAGAAGAAAGATGAATGCGGTGTACTGTGACATACTGAGAAAGAAAGAAGCTAACTCATTATATATCATTGTTATAGTTCTGTTTCACTATTTTTTTTCTCTGTATTGCTTTGGAGGCTATCCTGGAACTCACTCTGTAGACCAGGCTGGCCTCGAACTCACAGAGATCCGCCTGCCTCTGTTTCCCAGGTGCTGGGATTAAAGGTGTGCACCACCAACGCCCAGCTTATTTCACTATTATGTATTCTTGTAAATCTCTCTTTGTGCCTAGTTAACAAATTAAAGTTTCTCATATGTATGAGTAGGGAAAACCATAGTATATATTAAGCTAACTGCTAGCCACTATTTTTGTCTTCCACTGCAGGTCTTAGGTCATATCTTCTTCAGATACTGATCACTACTATTTATTTTTTTCTTGTTTGTACTTTTTACAATTTCATATACATATATTTTTTATCTTTATCACCCACCATTACACTGGGTCATGCCCATCCCACTTCTACTGAACCATGCCCTCAATAAGTTCACCTCTAATTTTTAGTGTTTTGTTTGTGACCTTGTGACCTTAATTATGGTTACTTGAATGAACATGGGTGAGAGTTATTTTCTGAGGCATGGGCAATCCATCAGTGGCTATGTCTCTGAAAACAATGACTCTTTCTTCCCCAGGAAGCCATTAATTCCTAATAGTTCCTCTTGAAATAGGTGTTAGGTATGCTTAAGGTTGTGGAAACCGACAGTTCAGGAGTGCTGCTGGGCAGGGCGGAAGTTCTTTCCTCGCCATCTTTCTTCCTGGCGCGGCCATACTAGTGCAGAGGCCCTGTCAGCTGAGGAGGTCTTGAGGGTTCAGCCCCGGTATCCGGGACAGCTCGGAACCCAGGAGCGGAGGTGAGGCCGCCGGAGGCGCCGGGCGGAGACATGGTGAGCACGAGGCGGTGTGAGGTGGGCGGCTCTCCCCGGGTTAAGTCAGCGGTCTGCGGCTGGCACCCTGGGGCTCGCGGGAGCGAGCACTCGTCCCTCGGCTGCCAGGGCCCTGGGACTCGGTCGTTCCGCTGAGACCCGGTTTCCTTTCTGCAGCCCTCCCCGCTACGCCAGATCCCCTCACGTTGTGCTGACAGCCGGGGGTCCGGGGTGGGGGGGTGGCGCTCGTCTTCATGCGGGGCCGCCGGCGGGGACCGCTGCGGTCTCTGTGATCTGCGGCCACTCTTTCCAGTTCCCGAGAAAGAGCGTCTGTGACCTTCCCCTGCAGCCCAGCGCTGTGTGGAGTGGAAAGTCAACCTCCACACACCCAGGCGTTTCCTCACTGCCTGGGCCGTCAGAAGGAGTCCCGAGTAACTGTGCTCTTGGAAGAGCAGGAGGAGGCTCGCGCTCCTCTGACGTCATGGTTATTGTCCTTTGACCGCTCATTCGGTGACATTGGTTTAAGATTGCGTACTAGTTGGAGGAAGACATGACTGTGAAAAGCATTGCAATAGTGGCAAGCCCCTGCATGCAGTCCAGTAATTGGGCAGAAGAGGGCTTAATGTTTGTGTTCCCCAGTAAACTGGGGTGGAGAGAAGGTGTAAGGGGAGGAAGGGATGAGGACTTTCCCCTTAGGGCCCCTGTTCTTTGGATAACTATCGCGGAAAGGTTGTGTGCAGATTTTTGCTGAGAGGGTCAGAGATAGTGGCTGTGAAAGAAGTGTGGTTGGGATAAGAACAGATCATTCAGGAAAGTTTGCTCAGTAAGTGTTAGGAATAAAGCATGGGGGGACCTTGGCGGATTCTGTGGCAGGTGGGTGATGGGGGAGGCAGGGAGAACACAGGACACAAACATGCCAGGCAGACAGAACTTAAATGAGAAGTTTTATTAGGGGATGGAAGGAGAAATGAAAGAGGTAAAGAGACAGAGAGAGGACAGAAGAGAAGAGGGAGACAAGAAAAGTCCTGTCTGCCCCAGGGGAACAGCAGGAAAGAGTATATGGGCCAGGGTCTGACTTTTAAAGGGTCCCTTGCACCTGTGTGCAGACTACACAACCATGGAACCCTGGGCTGACCAGGGCACTGCCTGAGTGCATTCTGCCAGGTGACAGGGGCAGGCCACAATAATGCCTGAGTCCTGACAGTAAGTATTTTGTTTTCACTGTTCAGTTCAGCCACATGCTTTAGGGACACGTGGACATTTGTTTTTTTTTTTTCTTTTAAAAAAATTTGTTATTTTATGTGTGTGCGTGTTTTGTCTGTGTGTACATATGTGCACTACATGTGTACCTGGTGACCACAGAGACCAGAAGATCCCTGTGGGACTAGAGTTACAGATGGTTGTGAGCTGCCATGTGGGTGCTGGGAGTCAAACTCAGTTCCTCTGGAAGAGCAGCCAGTGCTCTTAACAACTGAGTCATCTTTCAAGCTTGTGACAAATGGGCATTTGTAAGGTTTGTGTCTGGACTAGTCATAGATTTAAATGGACAGGCTTGGAAGCAACAAGTGTGTGTGTGTGTGTGTGTGTGTGTGTGTGTGTGTGTGTGTGTGTGTGTGTGTGTGGTGGGGGTTTCTCAAGTCCAGTAAGAATTGTGAGATGGAAGGTCAGAGATTGCTGTTTACTAGGGTTATATGCTTGGGTAAAACTCATCACTGTTAGCTGTTTCTCTTTTCTACCAGGAAAGTGGCATGTCATATAGTCAGAGTATAATTTGTACCTTGTGAGAATGTCTGTATTGGGCAGTCTGAGAGAAAATTACCTCAAGAAAAGGATGTATCATTTTCACAGTGTATTTTACTATAATCTTAAAAGTGTGTCAGTGCCCCAGATTCTACCTAGGACAAGGTGACCTTTGACTTTGCTGAGCAGCAGGAATGTCTTTGGTTTTGTTTTGTTTTCTTTTACTTTTTTAAAAATTTTATTTATTTATTTATTTATTTATTTATTTATTTATTTATTTATGTTCTGAGACAGGGTCTTGGCTGGCTGGCCTGGAACTAACTCACTATGTAGAACAGCTGGTCTGGCTCTCACAGCAGTCTGCCTGCCTCTGTCTCTTGAGTGCTGAGATTTAGAAGCATGCATCCCTTCCTCCTCCTCCTCCTCCTCCTCCTCCTCCTCCTCCTCCTCCTCTTCTTCTTCTTCTGTTTTTTGGTTTTTCGAGACAGAGTTTCTTCCTCTCTTCTGCCTTTCCCTTTTTTTTCCTCCTTTTTTCCTTTTCTTTCTCTGAAAAATGCATTGATTGGGTGTCAAAGGGGACAGGGAAAGAGGTGTGGCTTCATTGTCACCCACAGCAGCTGAGGAGTGTTCATCTTTTAGACACCTGACTTTGGCTCAGCTGGGTTTTGCAGGTTTGACATGGAAAAGAGTTTCAGGACTAGCTGGTGTGAAACACAGTCAGAGGTTTACTGAAGGTGCCCTAAAGTAAACTTTAAAGGCTGGAGAGATGGCTCAGCAGTAAAGAGGGGTCCCAGGTTCAGTTCCCAGCACCCACATTTCATCACCATCTGGGACTCCAGTCCCAGGGCATCTGGCCTTCAGCACCAGGCATGTGTAAATGTGGTGCACAGACATACATTCAGGCAAATACTCCAATACACATAAAATAAAAATAAAAATAATTTCAATAAAATAAAATAGGCTTTTAGTTGGGCATGATGGCACTTTCTTTAATCCCAGCACTTGGGAGACAAAGGCAAGCAGAACTCTGTGACTCTATTTAGCAAGTTCCAGGCCAGCCAGGCCTACACACTAAGACCTTCTCTCAAGAAAACAAATTTTAAGTATGAAAGTTAAGAGAATGGTACTCAGAAAAACAAAAGAAAGCAAAAACACATCCCCATAGCAGTGGTAATAGGCTTCTCAGAGAAAATGTACAGTGTATAAAAAGATCTTGTAGATTTTAAATACAGGGATTAAGAGAAAAAGATAAAGTATACCCATGTGGGTATGAGCTTCTCAAGGAGAATCAAATCTTGTCATAGGATTTTCATGCATTTTTAACTATTGTCTTCAAATTATTGTTAGGAAACCTGAATGAGATCACAGGGTGCTGCCTATCAGGTTACAATTGATAAAATCACAAGGGTACAGGAAGGTAAGCTATCTTTAATTGTAATAGTTTTGCCTGAGATCACCAGAAAATGAGAAAAAAAGAGGCCTTGCCCAAAATCATATACATTCAAGCCATAAGCCTGCTTCATTGCTATTTTAATGTAAAATATCTGTATAAAAAAGGAATATTTCACTAGGTGTTGCTGGCGTGCACCTTCAATCCCAGCACTTGGGAGGTAGAGGCAGGTGGATCTCTGTGAGTTGGAGGCCAGCCTAGTCTATAGAGCGAGTGCCAGGAGAGGCTCCAAAGCTACACAGAGAAACCCTGTCTTGGAAACCCAAAATAACAAATAAACAAAGGACTATTTCTATGTAGCAGCCTTTACAGAAAATGTGAAGGGCACACCTACACACCTATAGTCCCTGCTTGCCTTTCTTCTTGTAGTTCACCTAGCAAGAAGCATCATCCACACCCTGGAATGAAGGGGTCTTTTCTCTATTTATCTCCCCATAATTTCCTGTCTTTCTATCCTGCCTCAGTGAGTTCTGTGGTAGAAAAGGGAAAAGGAGACACTGGCTGCTTCCTCTTGCTCACAGAGCACACCTATAGCCCCTGCTCATCTTCCTTTACCCTGGCCTCCCAATGTCCCATCTCTTGCTCTGCTTCTGCTTTATCGACTCCTTTTGCTCCCTTGATTTTGTTTTTCTTGCACTTTTTTCCCCTGACAGATTCTGGGAGTTTGTGTTGGTTCTTAAGCTGTTGTTAGGGGTCTGAAGACAGGTTTTATTTGTTCCTTGTCAACCGTCCTCCTTGGCTTCCTTGCCTTATGCTTTCTCAGCATGTTGACATGACCATAGTGTTTTTATTCTTTGTAAAGATTTATTATTATTATATCATTATTATTATTATTTGTGGTGGGGGTTGGAGACAAGGTTTCTCTATGTAGCCCTGGGTGTCCCAGCTAGCTTTGTAGACCAGGCTGGCCTCAAACTTACTCACCTACCTGTGCCACCTGAGTGATGGGATCAAAAGCTTTTGCCACCACATCTGGCTTTACTTTTAGTGTGTGTTCATCTGTATATGGGGATTCACATGTGTTCAGGGCCTGCTGAGGCCAGAGATGTTGGAACTTGGAGCTGGAGTTACAGGCAGTTGTTAGCTGCCCAATGTGGGTACTAGAAACTGAACTTAGGTCCTGTACAAGAGCAATGTGCACTCTTAACTGTTGAACCATCTCTTCATCGACAGATTTTTATTCCTTGGCTTGTTTAGATGATTGATTATATTCATTGGGTTTTTTTTTAATGTTTTATCAGTCTTACATGTTTATAATAAGACCAAATTGGTTGTTGGGTATAATTGTCTTTATGGCCTATTTTTTTATCTTAAAAAGATGAAAAAATTTGGAGAACTTGATGGTTTGTATTTTTTGTATTGGTTCTCTGCTTTTATTTATTTATCTATGGATTTTGGAAATGGTTTCTCTATTTAACAGCCTTGGCTGTCCTGGAATTTACTTTGTAGTGCAGGCTGGCCTTGAACTCACAAAGATCCTCCTGCCTCTGCCTCCCCAGTGCTGGATAATTCCAAGGTATATTCCACCATGACCAGCTTTACAACTTTTGGGAGGGGACAGTGATTTTTATATAATAGCAATATGGATCTCTAAATAACATGAGTTAGTGTTAGTGCTACTTAAATATTGTAGTTGCTTGATGTCATATTTTCATTCATTAAATGTTAAGTAGGATAAGCCATTGAGAACATGTGAGGCTTATCCTGCCTGCTTTGGACAGGTATTTATTACTGCAGTGCCCTTTTCATAAGGTCCACTTATACCTTATGTGAGCTTTTGTAGTGTTTCCTCCCCAAAATTGGTTTCTTTCTTTTACGTTACTAGACTGGGGAGGAAATGGTTCTTAACACTGCTATCTGGTTCTTTTGATGTCTATGGTATTATTAGGGATGTAATCTTCATTCTTGTTGTTAGTGATTTGTATGATGTCAGCATTAGTAGTAATAGTAGTAGTAGTAGTAGTAGTAGTAGTAGTAGTTGTAGTAGTACTTGAGACAGTGTTTTACCAGGTAGCCTAAGCTAGCCTCACATCCACAGCAATCCCCCTTCCTTAATTTACAAAATTGCTAAGATTATGTGTGAACCATTGTGCCCAGACTGTGTTGTCCTCTACTTAGCTTATCTAAGTAAGATTTCTCTATTGTGAATAATTCCAAAGAACCTTTAGTTTTGTTATTTTCCTATATTGATTTGGAAATTATGACTTCATCAATATAGTCAATTCTTTTTTTCAATATATTCAATTCTTAACTTTCCTCTCCTTTATTAAAGATCATCTTGCTCCTGTTTCTCTGATTTTTGGGAGTTAATGTTAAAAGATTGAGTTGTGATTTCACTGCTTTGTTTGTTTGTTTGTTTGAGATAAGGTCTCACTATGTAACTCTGTCTTTCCTGGAAACCACTTTGCAGACCAGCCTGGCCTCAAACTCTGATTCTGCTTCCCAAGCACTCGGATGAAAGGAGTGCAACACTACGCCCTGTTTTGTATTCACTGGTTTTAATTCATGTATCTTTTTCTGCACCCTAGAAATGGTGTTCAGATAATACCTTAGGAATCTGTAATAGTAATGTATGGATGTGGGTGTGTGTCTGGGTGTCTGTGTATGGGTGTGTTTTGTGTTGATTTGGTTTGCTTCCCCCTACCAACTCAGGATTCGAATTACATCCTTCATGTATTCCTGGCCTTTAGAATTTCTGCTAAGGAATCTGCTGTGATGATATCTTGCTTGTGCAAATCAAGCCTGTCAGAGAATGGAACTTGCTACTAGCTAACCATAAAGGTCTGGAGGTCTGTACAGACAGACAGAAAGTGAGCTAGCTGGGCGGAAACAGGATATAAGCAGGGAGAAACAGGTAATCCATCTCTTGTCGGCTGAGGAGGTAAGGTGTGGGGGTGGCTTGCTCCTCCTCTCTCAGCGTTTCCCTCTATATCTGACTCTGGGTTTTTATTATATAGACCATTTAAGAACTCCATTTACAGTCTGCTGCTATTGTGATAGGTTTGTCTTTAAATGTGCTTATCACTCTTCTCTCCTGCAGATTTTAGTATTCTTACTTTGAACTGTAATGTGTTGTTAAGAGATTCTTTTCTGTTCATGTATGTTTGCGTTTCTAAATACATCTAGTACCTGGAGGTATATGTTATTTCCAAGATCTAGGAAATCTAGCGATTTTCTGCTATGTTTCATGAATAGGTTTCAATCTTTTGTGGTTTTTCATGTGTATGGGTGTTGTAGGTAAAGTGTGTGTGTTTGCAACATGTGTGTCTGTGTAACACTGTGATGTTAACATTATATTTAAGGTTTTAATTACTATGTATATGTCTGGTACCCTCAGAAGCTAGATGAGGGTGCCGGATCCCCTGGAACTAGAGTTACAGATAGTTGTCAGCTGGGAATCCAATGTGGTTCTATATGAAAGCAGAGGTAACTTATTTTAAAAGATACTGTTGGGTTAGAGAGCTAGCTCAGTAATGAAGAGCACATACTACTTTTGAAGAAGACTTACTTGGTTACCATATCCATGTTAGGTTACCTCTAAAACAGCCTGAAACTTCAGTTCCAGGAGGGTCCTATCTCTCTGGCCTCCTCAGGCACCTGCGCACGAGCACGCACACACACACACACACACACACACACACACACACACACACACACTTAAAAAATAAAGGTTTGGGGTTTTTTTTTTGTTTGTTTTTGTGTTTTAAGTAGGAAGGACAGAAGAGAGGGCAGTTTTTTAAAATGACCTAGAGTTCATGGAACCACTTGTCTCTAGATTTTTAAAAATCAGATTCCACAGCTATGGAAGGGTAAGTGTTGATGTAGCTGCAGCTTGTTCAGTTCCTCAGATTTCTTCAGAGTGGTTAAAGCAGAATGCAGCCTGCCGTCCTCTTCTGCTAAGCAGGATAAGAAAACACTGGCCACAGCAGAAGTATTGTGTATTTCTACTGGGTATGAGATTGCATACTGAGCTTGTGCAATATCAGAACTTTTTTACTAAGCAAATCTTGGCAGAATGTGGACTGCACTAAATACATGTGTATTTTCTCTGGGCATTTTTTTTTTTTTTTGGACTATTGAGAAGACTCCAAACCTCGCTGAGTTGCTAGAACACTACAGTGAGCAGTTGAAGTACCTAATTCTGTCCTGGACTATTTGTATTCTATTCACCCCAATCTTGGAAAGTCTCTAGATCTGTTCCCTATCTCTTGGAAAAACAGCAAACATCTGGTATTGCTTCATGTGACAGAGAGCAAGGTCACTGTATTTTCAATATCCCTCGTCACATCCGATGCTTCATGCAGAGTTAACCTCTCAGGCTGTTTGTGTCAGAGATGCTACCCAAAACTGTTGCATGTGGTACCACCCAGTCAGTGTAGACGGACATCCATCAGTGCTCTTGGGATGGGATTACAATGGATTGGCTGATCTCTAGAGTAAAGACTAATGATAAGTGTCTTCTCAGGATGGATGCTGGCTGTAGTATTCTGAAGATTTGCTTAGCAATTGATTCAGTGGGCTCTGTTTGGCTGAAGCTACCTTGTTAAGCTGATTCCAAGTCTCAGATTTATTAAAACTGTTCAACCAAGGGCTACATCCTTCTTTTGTTGTGAGTCTTTGTCTGTGTGTGACCTTTCTTTCACCCACCAGAAAGGGGATGCCCTAATACAGTGGTTCTCAACTTTCCTAAGGCTGCAGCTCTTTAATTCAGCTCCTCATGTCTTGGTGACTTCCAACCATAACACTATTTTGTTGCTACTTTGCTACTGTTGTGACTTGTAATTTCAATATCTGATATGCAGGATATCTGATATGGGACCCCCCAATTGAGAGCCACTGCCATTGAGGGTCCTGGGACCATTCCCTGGCCTTAAGGAGCCCCAGCCCCATCTTATTCTGACAAAGCCCATTGGCTGATCTGGAAGTATCAGTTGTGGTCAGTGCTGGGGATGCTTAGATGTCAGGACTGTTGTGAGAGTTCATGCATACCAAGAAAAATAGGGTCCAGCAGCATACATAATTGGTATTCCTGTTCCTATCCTGTTACCTCTTTAACAGGGTTCTAGTCCAGTATAGGAATTGCTGGGTAGGAGGGAGAGAGTATGAATGGGGCATAAGTGTATCATGACCTGTGAAGGACACAGCACCCTGTGAACTTCTTACAGAGTGCATCTCCATTACAATGCTGTGAATCTTACTTTTCCTCCTCATGTGGCACATTTTAGGACTGTCTAACTTTTGATGATGTGGCTGTGAACTTTACCTTGGAGGAGTGGGATTTGTTGGATCCTTCCCAGAAGCAACTCTACACAGATGTGATGCAGGAAACCTTCAAAAACCTTGTTGCTATAGGTAAGAATAAGTTTATTTCCTCACTTAAAAATGAGGGAACATATCTGTCTTACTTACCAGTGCTGCTCAGTGATTTAGAATATGAAGGGTAAATGTGGTAAATATGTCAGTTATATCATGAATTTATATAAGTTAATATTATAAATAGACCTCATAATGATTTTTCTGGCTCTGCATTTTAGGACAAACTGAGGAGGGCCAGAGGATTGAAGATGATGGACACTTTAGGAGAAACCTAAGGTAATCTGCCCCTTCCAAATAAGAAGAATGTTGTTCAAGGACATGAGAATCAAAGGTGGAGGGATGGCTCAGTAGTTAATGGCACTGGTTGTTCTTTTAGAGGATTAGGGTTAGATTGCCAGCACCCACTCACATAGTGGTTCATAACCATCTGTAACTCCAGTCCTAGGAGGCTGAATGCCCTCTTCAGGCCACCTCCGACACTACATGTGGGTGTTACACAGACATACATGTAAAACACCTGTACACATAAAACAAAATAAAGGGGGAATTTTTTTTAAAAGATTTATTTATTTATTATGTACACAGCATTCTGCCTGCATGTATGTCTGCAGGCCAGAAGAGGGCACCAGATTTTACTACAGATGGTTGTGAGCCACCATGTGGTTGCTGGGAATTGAACTTAGGACCTATGGTAGAGCAGGCAGCACTCTTAACCACTGAGCCATCTCTCCAGCCCCAGGGGGGAATTTTTTTTAACAATATAGAAATGACTAGAAGACTGGGTGTTGGTGGCCCACGCCTTTAATCCTAGCACTTGGGAGGCAGAGGCAGGGGGATCTCTGTGAGTTCGAGACCAGCCTGGTCTACAGGAGCGAGTGCCAGTACAGGCTCCTAAGCTACACAAAGAAATCCTGCCTTGAAGAAAAAAAGAAATTTTAAAATAGGTAAACCAAACAAATATGCCCAACTTCAAAACAATTTAATCTCAAATAATTTTATAAAAATTTATACAGGATTCGTGACATATAGTACACCAACAAGATGATACAGTTGACTTTCTGATAATCCAGTATACACAAAATTTGTTTCATCTACAAAATTATTTTTAAAATGATGCGGACAGATAGATGGGTCAGGTGATGATTAATACTTGCTGTGTGAGCATTAATACTTGAGTTCAATGATTCCCCAGCACCCACATTTTTTAAAAAAGTAGAGACTGGACTATTCCTAGGGCTTTCTGGCTATTATCCTAGCTAAGGGGATGAGAAAGGTAACATGAGTTCCAGATTCAATAAGAGATCCCTGTCTAAGGGTGTAAGATTGAAAGTGATAGGAGAAGATACCCACACATACATACATTTACCACGTAACACAATAAGGACCAATGAAATGGCTCAGTAGGTAAAGTGCTTGCCACCAAGCCTAATGACCTGCATTCCATCCCCTGAACACATATGATGAATCAAGAGAACCAACTCTGGCAGGCTATCCTCCAATATCTGTATTGAGGTAGTAGCACATGCATACTCCCACACTACTCACTCACCCAAGACCACACGCACACTCTGGATGGATGGATGGATGGATGGATGGATGATTGGATGGATGGATGGGTGGGTGGTGGATGGATGGATGGATGGATGGGTGGATGGATGTGGGGGCTGAGGATTCAGGTCACCAGTGCTGTTCTTGAACAGAACCTGAGTTTGGTTCCCAGCATTCATGTTGGGCAGCTCACATGCATCTGTACCCCATCCAATTCCAGACATCTGAGCTCTTGCCTCTGCAGGTACCACACTCATGTGCACATATCTACACAGACACCACACAATTAAAAATAAAAAAAATCTTTAAAGTTTGTTTTAAATACAAAGAAATTTTTAAGAGTTTCAATAAGTAATAAAAGTGAAAAATGTCTGTTATTATCACCAGACTTTGAGTGTGCAGTGTATTCAAAAAGACAAAAATGAAGAAAGGGCCAATGAGATGATTTAGTGGGCAAAGGGTCTTTGCTGCCTAAGGCGGGCAACCTGAATTCAACCACCAGAGCCCAATAAAAGTAGAAGGAGAATACTGACACCATAAAGTTTTCCTCTGAACTTCACACAGCCCTCTCTCTGCTTATCCAGTAATAATTTAAAAGTTTGAAGGAATTTCTTCTTTCCAGTGGTCACTGATTCTCATCTTCAAAATAGTGTGTGTATCTACAAATAATTTGAATTCCAAAAGTGTTTTTCTGGAAGCATTCTGTTTAAAGAGAGCATTTGTGTTATGGAGTGGCACCTTCAGTACTGACTAATTATAATTCTAACAGAAGAAGGTAATGAGTTCAAGGCCAGCTTGACCAGCAGATCAAGAAGTAAGACTCTCCATCGCAAATGAATAATGAAAGATAGTAGGTAAATAAACAATCATAATGACACGGGCATTCAGTGTTTGCAGAATAGTTTACTTGGTAAACATGTTAACATCTATAGACATACCAGTATCTTCACATATGGATGTCCACTAGAAATCCTGTAAAGCATTTAGCCCATTCATATTAAAGAATTCTAATGGTGTAATATGAGGCAATTCTCCTGACAGGTAACTTATAAACAAAATTTGAGTAATGTGTCTTCTACTTTTTACAGAAATGGAATTGTAGAATTATTGTTTGAACCCAGTGAAGGTAGACAATGTGAAGAAATCTTCAGCCAGTTTCCAGATACTGTTATGAACAAGAAAATCCATCACGGACTAAAACTGTGTGAAAGCAAATTATGTGCCGATGTACTTGTTGGTCTCCCACCCCTAAATATGCATAAACGTGTTCCAACAGGACATAAACCATATGAATATGAGATATATGGAGATGGTCTCTATAAATTTAAAGAATGCAGGAAAGCCTTCATGTATCCTGAATGCTTTCTGAAGCATGAAAATAATCACAGAGTAGAGAAACCATATAAGTGTCAGCAATGTGGAAAAGCCTTTTCTTCTTCCAGTAAGGTTCGAAGACATGAAAGAACTCATACTGGTGAAAAACCCTACATATGTAACCATTGTGGGAAAGCCTTCCCTAGTCGTGGTTCCCTTCGACGCCATGACAGGATTCACAGTGGAGAGAAACCTTTTGTTTGTAAGTATTGTGGGAAAGCCTTCACTGGTCAAAGTTCCCTTCCACGACATGAAAGAATTCACAGTGGAGAAAAACCCTATGTCTGCAAGTACTGTGGGAAGTGTTTCATTTCTTCAAGTACCTGTCGAGTACATGAACGGACTCACACTGGAGAGAAACTCTACGTTTGTAACTTGTGTAATAAAGCTGTCACTACTCGCACTTCCCTTCGAAATCATGAAAGAATCCACAGTGGTGAGAAACCCTATGTCTGTGAACAGTGTGGAAAAGGTTTCATCTCTTCTGGTACCTTTCGAATACATGAGCGAATTCACACTGGAGAGAAGCCCTATAAATGTAAGGAATGTGGTAAAGCCTTCACTATACAGAGTTCTCTTCAACGCCATGAAAGGATTCACACTAGGGAAAAACCCTATGACTGTAAGGAATGCGGGAAGGCTTTCAGTGGTTACAGTTCTCTCAGACGCCATGAAAGGATTCACAGTGGAGAGAGACCTTATGCATGCAAGCAGTGTGGGAAAGCCTTCCCTGCTTTGGGTGATTGTCAAAGACATGAACAGATTCACACTGGTGAGAAACCCTACATATGTAAGCAGTGTGGGAAAGCTTTCACTCGCTGTGGTTCCCTTAGAATACATGAGAAGACCCACACCAGAGAGAATTCCTAAGCATAAAATGTGGAAAGGCCTCCTTACTGTATTCCCTTCTATAAATAGAGCATGACATGTTTAGGGAAGAAATCAAGTATTAATATGAAGTTGTGAGGGCTGCCACTAGTCATTGTTAAATCAACAAAGATAAAAGAACAAACTCAGAATGCACCCAATATCAAAACTTGTACAGAAACATCAGAAGTTGTCAATGGTAAGATATAGTTTTAAAATTCTGTGAAACTTCTACAGGTAGTATAGTACTACAAATGTGCATTATGAAAGGTTCAATTCAAAGTAATTTATGTAGAATGCGCCAAAATTACATAACCTGGAGGAAATGTGCTAAAAATTATATTACACTCATTAGTTTATTATTAAAATAGATGTGTGAACTATTTCTAAGTTTAACTCTTATAAGTAAATGGTGGCATAGCATTCTCTGAAGTTTCCTTAAACTATGGGGCAAGAGTTAATAGGTCGTATCTTTTTTTTTTTTACAATGTTCCCTACCTTTCTGAAGAATTTTGGTTGATTGAAGATGGAATAGCCTTTTGAGATGAGTTGGCAGTAGCTCGAAGTACTAGGGCAAGGTTCTCTAGAAGGATGGATTTGCTCTAAATTTGGCATCTAATATGAGGATATTTCTCTCATGGGGGTGGGGGCAGGAATCATCCCTGGACCTCACTAGCAAAATTTTTGCTTCCTGTTCTGTTGATCTTATAGTTTAACAAAGGGATATCCTTCTACCAGGAAGAGCAGCCATTCCTTTGAACTGCAAACTAAGACACCCCCACACACCCAACCCACCCCCATTTACTCTAGGTTCCTGGTGCCCTTGAGTTAACTAAAAACAGTTACTATTATCAGGAATGACGATTGACACTACCAGGGAGGAATGAAACTGCTTTTCAGCAATGGATGTGCCAATTTATTTTTTTCTACTTGACACAAGTTAGAATTATCTGGAAAGAAAAATTTGAGGAATTGCCTCCATTCGATTGGTGTGTAGGCAAGTCTTTGGGGGTTTTCTTCATTAATTATGGATGTGACAGGGCCACTGTGGGTGGCGCCACTTCTAGGTAGCCGTCCTATGTTGTATAGGAAAGCAGACTGACCAATCTAATAGTTAGCCTCCCTTTATGATCTCTACTTCAGGTCCTACTTCCAAGTTTCTGCCTTGAGATACACCCTGGCTTTCCAATGCTGGATTATAAAGTGTAATCCAAAACAAACCCTTTTCTCCTCAAGTTGATTTTGGTCAGTGTTTTAGCAACAACAGCAACAAATCAAACTAGGGCAAGAGGAAAGGAAGGCTATTCCTGGATTCCCGTAGTATTACCATGTCTGAAGATCAAAACCCATAGGAAGTTACAACTCAGTCCAAAAAGGGTAATAAATGGCTCAGATATTTCAAGGATGAAGTTCTTAGTCACTTCTCAAGGTAACAAACTGGCTAATTTGGGTGTAACATGTTTTTATTTATTTACAAGGTTTCTTGTAGTAAAATTAATTTTACAAAAAAAAAAAAAGATTCTTAGTGCTTGCTGAAGATGAGGAAATACAAAATGACACCAGAAAAAAATACATAAATATGGTATACCGTTGGGACCTCGCCAGGGTGAGGGTTCTGATTGCTGGGTGTGGGGCATTTGCCTTTAATCCAGGAAGCAAAGGCAAATGAATCTCTGAGTTCAAGACCAACCTGATCTGCACAGAACAGCCAGGGATGCATAGTGATACCCTGACTCAAAAACAAACAAACAAAAAATATGTGCTTATTTTCATAGTCTGATGGTTATTATTGATAGCCAACTTTAAAAAATCTAAAACTACCTGTGAGATAGGCCCCTGCCCATTGCCTATGAGTAGGTATCTTGATTCCACTTCATAAATGAAGTGGGAAGACTCGCCCACTTTTGGAAGTGCCATTCCCTGACTGGGACCCAGGAGTGTGTAAAAGTGGAGAAAGTTGGCTGGCTGAGCACAGGCACAAACATACATGCATTAATTCATTGCTCTCTGTCTTTTGATTTTTCAAGACAGGGTTTCTCTGTGTAGCGTTGGCTGTCGTGGAGCTCACTCTGTAGACCAAGCTGACCTTGAACTCACAGAAATCTACCTGCCTCTGCCTCCCAAGTGCTGAGATTAAAAGTGTGTGTCACCGCCACCTGGCCGCTCTCTGCTTTTTGACTGTGGGTATAATGTGAGTAGTTGCGTCTAGTTTCTGACATGTTGACTTCCTCACAGTGATGGAATTATGAGCCAAACAAACCCCCATTCCTTTATGTTGCTTTTACCTGGATATTTTGTCACTACAATAGTAAATGAAGCTAAGACATATGCACACATATAGTTGTCATGTTTTGTTTCATCTCTTCCTTTACTATGTAATATATTTATTGAGTTAATGTCAGTATTGGGTATTGCTATATATTGTCATATTTAATTATAGTATAATACATGAATAAACTTTCCTCAAGGGACTTTGACATCTAAGGAAACAGTATGCTTTCAGTTGTACATGAAAATTATGTTAGATGAAATACCTTATATTGTCTGTATTTAGAAATTGTGTATAACATAGGATATTGTTGACATCAAATTCATGAAAGATGAACTTGGAGGGGTTAGTCTCCATTGTCCACTTGGCTGGTGAAATACACCTGTATATTTTGGTGGGGAAATTTCTACAGGAGTGACATGTGGGACAGTGATTGAAGGCAAAAACTCACACTTAGTGTGGACAGTCACTTCAAACAGCATGCCAGAGGAAGTCTCAGGAAAAAGCAGCATCACACACCTGCCTTCCTTCCATCTAAGTGAATCTATTGATGCTACTGTCATCCTCTACTGATACCACATTTCATTTTCTTCTTCCACTCAACGTGGACTCAATTCGAGTGACTCTCCAGGAGTTTCCAGTCTTTTACCTTCAGATTGGAGCTCCTGAGGCATTTAGCTTCTTGGAGTGGGCAGCTACCAAGTTTCCTGCTTCTCTGGTATGCAGCCTGTCATTGTTGGATCACCGGCACCTATCACGGATGACAATCTAGTGATGTCTTCTATAATAATTTCCTTTGTTCCATTCCTCTGGAAAACCCTGACTAATAGGATCTCATTAGTTCAAAGACAGGGATATTTCTCTTTCAGTTTCCAAAATGTATTCAATTTGAAAAGTTTTAAAGACATGTACAGAATATGTTGGGTTTTGTTTCTTTAGTCTTGGTCCCTGCTACTCATTGAGAACTGTCTACCTTTTAAAGATCTGTGTGTAAATATGCATATACCACAGAACATGTGTGTAGGTCTGAAGACAGATTTAGGTGTCGTTCCCACCTTCTGCCTCGATTGAGGCAGGGCCTCTCTTGTATCTGCTGCATATGCTAGCTGGCCTGTGAGCTGCTAGGGCAGGGTCTCTCTTGTATCTGCTGCATATGCTAGCTGGCCTGTGAGCTGCTAGGGATTCTGTTCTCATCTTCTGTCTTGCCATAGGAATACTGGGATTACACTTGTGCCTTGCTGCATCTGGTGTTTGCTTGGGTCCTGGGGCATTCTAATGCACTTAGAACACTTACATGGCACATGCTCTGTCCACAGCCATCTGCCCAGGAAAGAATTGTATATTTCAAGTGTGTCACATGTCTCATTATAAAATAGGACTTTCCTATGAGTGTGTGGCTAATTCCAGTCATCTGGACTAGTTTTAGCTTTTATAACCTACTCAAGCATTTTCTACAATGCCCTGAACACTGTCTTCCAGGAAATACAGATGTTCTTCAAATTTGCTAATATTTGCTTCCATAAACTCACACTAAAATGAGTTCATAAATTAAAAATGACTGCTACACTTCGGTTACTGAACTTTGAAGTGAAGTTGAATATGTTCAAATTGAAGCAGACTAGCAAGAGAAAATTATGGGAAACAAGGCCCCCGCCCCAGGGTCTCGTTAGTCCTTTTTGCTGGTAACAGCAAGAAACTTGAGATACCATTGATAAAACCCAAATTGAAAAGCCTGGCATAGTGGTGCACACCTTTAACCCCAGCACTGGGGAGGCAGAGGCAGGTGGATCACTCTGAGTTTGAGAACAGTCAGTTCCAAGCCAGAAAAAGCTACATAGTGAGACCCAGTATCATAAATAGAAAAAAAGAAGAAGAAACAACCAAATTGCCCATGGGGAAATATATGTTCTATGACATTCTTTTCAAAGACAAATTTTTCTATTTAAGACCAAAAATGATGTATAATCTTGAGTTTCTACTGCTTACCTCTCAGTCCAAAATCTGGAAAATTACCCACATAAATTGCCTTACAATTTTGTTTAAAAAACATTTTTTTGAAGGTGTGTTTATATGGGTAGGGTAAAGGGGGGTGATTCTTTAAAGCCAGTTGTGGTGGTGCTTGGCTTTAATCCCAGAAGCAGGAAGGCAAAGGTAGGTAGATCTCTGGGAGTTTGAGGCCAACCTGGTCTACAGAGCTAGTTCAGGACAGCCAGGGCTACACAGAGAAGCCCTGTCTCAAAAAACAAAACAAACCAAAAATTATTTGAGAGCCACCAAAATGTTAAGTACAGTCCATATAAAGGCATTTAATTGCAACTGTCCATTGAGAATCCTACATCCTTGTGCTTGGGTATACTATTTTTCTTCCTGTGAGCACCTTTCTATTTTAAACTACAAATCTACTTCATATTGGCTCATCCTGAAATTCTTGTTTTGTCAAAGCCATGAATCCCAGTTTTGAAAGCCTAGGTCAGGATCTCAACTCCTCAGACTGACTCTAGTGACAGCATGCAATGAAACTGTCTAATCCTGTCTGCAATGACAAGCTCATTTCCATTACCTATAGTTGGACAAAAAAACCACCTATTTGATGATACACTGAATGGGTTAATTAATTGAACGTTTCTTGCTGCTGTATGATATGATAGCAAATTTTATTCTTGTTACCATGGGTTGTGCTGTATCTGATTTCTATGAGTCAGTGTCTTCCAAAAGTATGCTGCCTGTTGATACCCAGTTTAAGCTCACCCTTTGAAAGTCAATAACATTATTTTTTGCCTATGTGTGTGTGTGTATTTCCCACATGAGTTTATATGCACTACATATGCCTATGTGGCACCAGAGACCAGAGAGGGAGTTGAATTCCCTGTAGTTACAGGCAGTTAAGAGTCACCTGATGTCAGTGCTGGGTGGCCAGGTTCCTAAAGGTGTCCCATATCACACTGTGAAGCTGCCAGCTTAGCATATAGCCTTGACTCACCCCTCCCTGCCTCCATACCACATTTTTAGTGTACTGTCCCTGAGAAAATTCTTAGAAGATTGTGCTGCAGCAAGGCTGGTCATAGCAGGTTATCTCCAGCTGACCAGAAGCCAGATTCTTAATTCTAATATATCACATGAATGGACCTGATAAAGTCGACTTTTCTCTGAAACATTATAAGCTAGGCCACCACCATCATGTGTATTTCTTGAAACATACCTAGATCCCCAAGAATAGGCCATTAAGCTTTGGGTACTCTGATCCAAGGTTCCAGATGCCTCCACAATCCTACCAAAACAACATAACAAGCCTGTCACTGTATCTCTGGTACCAGTCTCTGTCCTAGTTTGCTTTCTGTTGCAGTGGTAAACACCGTGACAAAAAACAACTTGGGGATTTCATCCTATAGCTTACAGTCCATTTCAGGGCAGTCAGGACAGGAGCTCCAGGCAGAAACCTGGAGAGGTCTAGCCAAGGCCATGGAGGAGTGTTGCTAACCGGCTTGCTCTCCATGACTACTGGGTCTGCTGTCTCACTTCATTAATATATTAAATCGTTACAAATCCTACCATTCACCATAGTGAATGTAAAACGAGACAGATGTCATAAAGCCATGAGGCACACTTCGGCTGTAATAGTAACTGGGTTTTTATTATCACTGAAAGAATCAAAGGAAAGAGCCAGTGTTAAAAAACTTAGGAGCAAGCCGGGCAGTGGTGGTGCACGCCTTTAGTCCCCAGCACTTGGGAGGCAGAGGCAAGTGGATCTCTGTGAGTTCGGGACCAGCCTGATCTACAAGAGCTAGTTCCAGGACAGCCTCCAAAGCCACAAAGCCTGTCTTGAAAAACCAAAAACCAAACAAACAAAAAAACCAAAAAACTTAGGAGCAGCTATAGATGGTTAACATGTGATTATCCTGACAGTAAATGGGCTCTAGAATACACGCTTGGATTAGAATTTTTTTGTTGTTAAGATAGAGTTTCTCTGTGTAACCTTGGTTGTCCTGGAATTCACCTTGTATACCAGTCTGGCCTGCAAAAAGCAATCCACCTGCCTCTGCAGTTAAGGGTGTGCGCCACCACTACTAGGCCAGTTTTCTATTATTGAAAGTTCTGATACTTTATTTGGTATTCTAAAAAGTAAAATTGCCAGACAGTGCTGTTGTACTCCTTTGGGAGACAGAGGCAGGCAGATCTCTGTGAATTTGAGGCCATCCTGGACTATAGAGCAAGTGCCTGGACAGGCCCCAAAAGCTACAGAGAAACCCTGTCTCAAAAAACAAAAAAGAAAAAGAAAGAAAAAGAAAAGTAAGGGAAAGCCTAACAATTGAAAGACAAACAATCAGAAGCCAGGCATATGTTTGCCACATGAAAGCTTCAAATAGCAATTTTAACAACAACCAAACTTGAATATAAGAAAAGAATATTGTTTCATCTTCCATATATTTCTGAAAAGAAGCAGAATGCCCTGGCGATACTTCAGAGAACTGATTTACTTCTGGACAACAGGACCTTAAGACAGAAGATGGCATCAGATCCCCTGGTGGTTGAGACATCCAACATGAGTCTTAGGAAAGATACTCAAGTCCTTTGGAAAAGCAGTAAGCACTCTTAATCACTGAGCTACCTCTCCAGCCCTGACAAAGCTTTTTAAAAACATATTGAAGAAAAGATATTTAAAAAAAAAAGTGCTGAGGGGCTGGAGAGATGGCTCAGAGGTTAAGAGCACCGACTGCTCTTCAAGAGGTCCTGAGTTCAATTCCCAGCAACCACATGGTGGCTCATAACCATCTGTTATGAGATCTGTTGCCCTCTTCTGGTGTGCAGATATACATGGAAGCAGAATGTTGGATACATAATAAATAAATGTAATACTTTTAAAAAGTGCTGAGATAATTGAGTAGCTACATGTAGAAGAATAAAAACATATTTTTCTTTTTTTAATTTTTTTTATTAGTTCAAGTTGGGAACAAGCTTGTTTCACATGTAAGTCCCTTCTCCCTCTCCCTTCCCTCACCCCATCCCTCCTACCCCACCCCCAACCTACCCCCCACCCCATCCACCCACCACTCCCCAGGCAGGGTAGGGCCCTCAACAGGGGCTCTGCAAAGTCCGCCAAATCTTCCTGTGCTGGGCCTGGACCCTCCCCCATGTGTCCAGGGCCAGAGTGTAACCCTTCATGTGGGATGGGCTCTCAAAGTCCCTTCTTGCACCAAGGAAAAATACTAATCCACCACCAGAGGCTCCCTGGAGTGCAGAGGCCTCCTTATTGACATCCATGTTCAGGGGTCTGGATCAGTTTGTACTGGCCTTCCAGACAGCATCTGGGGTCGATGTGCTCTCCCTTGTTCAGGCCAACTGTTCCTGTGGGTTTCTCTAACCTGGTACCGACCCCTTCGATCTTCATTCCTCCCTCTCTTCAACTAAATTCCCAATTTCAGCTCAGTGTATATCTGTGGATGTCTGTCTCTGCTTCCATCAGTCACTGGATGAGGGCTCTAGGATGGCATAAAGAGTATAAAAACATATTTTTCAACATGCATAAAAATTATGCAGGATCAAATGGACCAGCAACCTTAATATAAGGCAAGAAATTCTGAAACTTCAGTAGCAAAAGGTAGGCAAAACATTTCAAGATGTAGTTTTAACTAAGGATGCCCCTGCCCCGCCACCATTTATTTTTATTATTTTAAGTTATGTGTTTCTTTACTCTTCTGTGTAGGTGAGTGCACATGAGTTCGTGTCCCAGCAGAGGTCAGAGGTGAGTTACAGGTAGTTGTCAGCCACTTGCAGCAGATACTGGGAATTGAACGTGGGCCCTCTAGAAGAGCAGTGCATGCTGGTAGCCTCTGAACTGTTTCTCTAGCCCAGCCAAGGACTCTGTAAACAGGATTCCAATAACCTGAGAGGTAAGCCCTGAAAGTGGCAAATGGGGATGCATGAAATTAAAAAGTGTCTGCACAGAAAAAGAAACAGCCAGCAAAGAAGCCAGCTACAGAGTGGAAGGGAGTCTTGGTCATTTATAGTTCTGATAAGGGATTAACATCTGGCATCTATTAAGAACTCCAATAACAAAACATCATCCCCTGGACATGACATAGCCACTGTACTCATGAATTAACAGCAGATGTGGTGAGCTGTACAAGATCAAGCTAGTCAACCTTCCAACATGGATGATGGAGGGGCACAAGACGCCCCTCCTCTAGTGGTTATTGACTCACAGAGCATAGCAACCACCCTGGGAGGGCCTATGGGCCATAACAACCAGTTGGCCAATCAACACAGGGCAAGCCCTCCAAGCCTGGAGGCACATCAATCCTGAGCCTGTGCATACCCCTAGACACTCCCCTTACGCTGCCCTATAAAGATCTGTACGCAGCAGGTTCAAGCTGTCTTTGCTAGCCATCGGCCATGGTGGGTGGGTGAAAGACCCGAGCTAACATGGGGTTAGCTCATTAAGTTACAATAAAGCCTCATGCAGTTTGTAGCAAGCTCTCGAATCCACCTGGTGATTGGGGTGACGGAAGTCGTGGCCTGTGACCCTGGATACCTGAGTTTTTCGGGGGTCTAACAGGCTGACCAGGGCACTGCCTGAATGCATTCTGCCAAGTGACAGGGGCAGGTCAGCTTAATGCCTGAGTCCTTACACTTTGTTTTCTTTCTCTCCTCTCTCACTCTTGCTCCTTCCCACTCACTGTAGGAGTGTGGGGTGGGTCGCTGTAGGCGTGGAAAGTGGGCTCCATCCTTCTTTGCTTTCTTTCTTTCCTTTATGCGCCCTGGCCATGCCCCAGGCGTGCTGTCCTCTGCTTTTTCTTGGGGCTTCTCTCCAACTTACACGTTGAGTTCTGTGTTGCTGTGGCTTCTGGGGGAAAAAAACAAAAACCACTGGCTGGGTGGCTTCTGATGACTTGTTGGTATCCAGCTAGGATGAGCTTGCAGAATTAGAGGCACCTTGCTTTCAAAACAAGGAAACATACCTGCTGGTCCTGACAGGCTGGTTGGGGGCCTATCACCTGCTTGAGCAGTCCTGTTCAGGCACAGCGGGCTCCTGTCAAACAGTGAGCCCAGAAGGGTGCAGGGGAATCTGACATTCTGCACTGGTGGTGACCTGAATGCCAACAGCCATGTGACTTTGCTCCTGTTCTCGCTTAAGACCAAGTGCAATCCCATTCATTCCCTGCTCTTCCTGGGCCATGGAGACCCCTTGGGTACATCTCATTAGGTCTCAATCTGCTTCCTGCAGCTGAGGCCTGTGGGAAGCAAGGGCTGTGCTGGAACTGCCCTGGGCTGCTGTGCTTGCAGTGAGCCTGTGTGTGCTCTCTCTGTCTGTCCCTTTGTCTGCCTGCTCCGTAGCACTTAGCATAGAGCAGCTCCCCACAACAGCTCAAGGCCTGGAGTCTGGTGCTTTATCTAATGAGATGCACAACTGTTGAGACCCTCCAGGTTTGGGTGTCCAGAAACCCCCAGGCTCACTGCCTCCTCTGTGGGGCAGACCTCTGCTCCCACAGTGTTGAGCACTCACTTGGGAGCAAGGGGATCAGGCTTTGCTGTTAGCCTGAAGCGGTTAGGGGCCAGCCAGCCACTGGAGCGTCAGGGAGAGGGGCTTGCTGATTAGCTAGCAGCTTCCTGCCAGCCTACCGCTTTGCTCATAATTGTCTTTGTCTCAAGGTCTCCGAAATTTATAGAACTCTCACTCCTTCCCTCGCCTGCCATCTTCTGTGCCTCTGAGATAAGAACCATTATGTAACACCAATACCTAATGTAAGACAGATATAAAGTGTGTGGTTGTAATCAAAGCTGATGCTTTCAGACTATCTAGTCCATCTCCAATGCAGAAAAGACAGAACAGGCACATCCATCACACTGCTAGGTGCCCAGCTGACTGTAAGAATGGAATTCCAAACACTTAACACATTCAGTTCTGTGACAGAGTCTATACATAATGATATTTCGTGAATGATCTTTTAAATGAAAGAGAACCTTACGGGGGTGGGGGGGATTAAAGGCTGGGTGGTGGTGCATGCCTTCAGCCGTAGTAGCACTTAGGAGGGAGAAGCAGGCAGATCTCTGTGAGTTTGAGACCAGCCTGGTTTACAAGAGCTAGTTCCAGGACAGTCAGGATTGTTACACAGAGAAACCCTGTCTCAAAAAAATAAATAAGAGCCGGGTGGCTCATGCCTTTAGTCCCAGCACTCAGGAGGCAGAGGCAGAGGCAGGCGGATCTCTGTGAGTTTGAGGCCAGCATGGTCTTCAAAGAGAGTTCCAGGACAGTCTCAAAGCTACACAGAGAAACCCTGTCTCGAAAAACCAGAGAGAGAGAAAGAGAGAGAGAGAGAGAGAGAGAGAGAGAGAGAGAGAACTACCATATGGTTCAGTTATTCTACTCCTGGGGATATACACAAAGAATCTGAGACAACATATCACAGAGACACACACAATGTTTATTGCCACTTTATTCACAATGCTTATTCGCAATAAGTTATGGGCCCAACCCAGATTCCTATCAACAGAGGAATGGAAAAAGAAAATACAGCACATCCACATCATGGAATTATATTCAGCTGTAAAGGAGATTAAAACTGTGGCATCTGTAAGAAAATGTAAGGAACTGAAGATTATCGTGTTACGTGAAATAAGGCAGGCCCAAGATAACAAAGACTACATATGGGGAATCCAGATTTAAGAACAAAGCGTGCGTGTGCGTGTGCATGTGTGTGTGTGTGTGTGTGTGTGTGTGTGTGTGTGTGTGTGTGATGTGTGCGCGTGCATGTGCGTGGTGTGGTGTGTCTGAGTGCGCGTGCACCTGTGTGTGTGTGTGTGTGTGTGTGTGTGTGTGTGTGTGTGTGTGTGTGTTAGAGAGAAACTGTGTGAAAGGAGAAGGAGCAATGAACGGAGAAAAGGAAGAGGGACAAAGGGATAAAGAGAGGAGAAACAAGCAAGGGCAAGGGAGGAGGCAGACAACATATCGAATGCTTTCTCTCCTATGAAGACTTTGACTTAAATATTTGTTTTGAAGGGAGAATGGGCCTCCTGTAGGGAGGAAGGGGACCAGCAACAAATGGAGATGAAGGGCATAGTAGGGTAACACACGAACAATATTGACTCTCTCTCTCTCTCTCTCTCTCTCTCTCTCTCTCTTACACACATACACACACACACACAGACACACACAATGAAACATTGTGGAAGAAGGCATAATGTAAGGAGCATGTAAACAGACAGGCAGAAACCTGTACATGAGTGGCAGAGTGTGATAAGCAAGGTATTTAAGGGCCAACTCAGGACAGAGAAGCAGAGCCCACCATAACTGTGTGAAGGACACATCCTGGAACTCTCTCCTTCACCTGAGAAGCCAGTCCACTAAGCTGGGAACCACCCAATCCGGTACCAGACATCAAAGACTGGAGACTTGCCGCTTAAATCCAGAAGAATCTTGAGACACTTTGATCTGTGGCCCTGTGCCAGACAGTTACCCCAGTTGTGAGCCTAGCAGCTATGGTCCCTAGGACTTTGCTTCTGTTTGTGTGTGTTGCTCTGATATAAGTGTGAAGTAAAATATATACTCAAAACCAACTTGCTGAGTCTGTCATCATTCTTCCTGGGTTAAACCCCAGTAAGTGCTCATGACATATAAATAAAAGTAAAATTTTTAAAAAGAGCCCATTGTCACCAAGATGTTTCTTCTCATACATAGGTATTCAATTCTATAATTCCCATAGCACATCTTTCATGAGTCAACAAAAGCTACTTTACCGGATCTGGTATGTGTAGTGTTTAAACTGTAGTGTTTAAATTTTTTTGGAAATGAAAATAGCTTATCTAATATATTTAAAGATTTTGAAAATGTACTATTCAAAGCACTGTAATGTTAACAGTGAGACTGAAAAATATGTCATACACCAGGCAGTGGTGGCACACGCCTTTAATCCCAGCACTTGGGAGGCAAAGGCAGGTGGGTGGATCTCAGTGAGTTTGAGGCCAGCCTGGTCTACAGAGTGAGTTCCAGGACAGCCAGAGCTACACAGAGAAAACCTGTCTCAAACAAACAAACAAAAACCAAAAAAAAAAAAAAACAACAACAACAAAAAAAAAAAAACACGATGGAAAAAAGGAAAAAGCTGAGAGCAAGCAAGCAAGGATGTATAAATTCTCTCTTAGTTCTTGGCTGTGGATGTGATGTGACTTGATGCTTGAGTTCCTGCTTTGGCTTTCCTGGAATGATGATGCGCAACTTGAAACTATAAGTCAAATAAATGTTTTCCTCACTTACGTTGCTTTTTGTCTAGGAATTTGCTACAGGAACACAAATGAAGCTAGGACACATGAGATCTGTTTCAGACTCAAGGCAGGAAAAATACAGCTGCATGGAAGCTGCACAGTGTTTCCCATTTTCCATGAGCAATGAAAATGTACACTGTAAAGGGAAAGGTGACCCTGAACACAGAAAGCACAACAGCTGCCTTTCATATTAAAAAATTGACGAGAGTTGTATAAGGAATAGGATAGGGTTGGGGAAAATGCGGGGGGGGGGGGAGGAAAGAGAGCAGTTTCAAGTCTAAAAACTAAGGGCAGAGGGCCAGGTGTAGTGGTACCTACCTTTAATACCAGCACTTGCAGGGCAGATGCAGATGGATTGGAGGGCAGCCTGATCTATACAGGGAGTTCCAGGAGAGATCCTGCTTCAAAAACAAAACAAAACACCGAGACAAACAAACAAAAATAGATAATAAAAAGGGTTGGGGGTTAGGAATACAGTCCAATCAGTAATGTGCCTGCTGCACACTTGAGGACCTGAATTCAATTCCATCACTCATATGAAAAGGGAAAGTAAAAAAGCTGAACAATAGTGTCCCACACTAATCCTGCACTGAGGATGGAGACAGGCAGACGCTTGAGTCTCACTTGCCAGACAATCTAACCAAATTTACATGCCTCAGTCACAAGTAAAAGGTCCTGCTTCTGAAAACATGGTAGATGGCTCGGAACACCACCACCCAAGGTTGGCCCATGGCCTTCACATGCATCCACCACTGTGACTGCACACAAATACACACACACTAATTATAATAATAATAATTAGGGGCTGGCAGAGTGTTTATCTAGTGAGGCTCTTAATTCTATCCCCAGCACCCCTCCAAAAAAATAAGGGGAACTGGGGCCAGAGAATGACTCAGCAGTAAAGAGCACTGGCTATTCCTCCAGAGGACTTGGTTCAATTCCCAGCACCCACATAGCAACTTCCACCTGTGTCTAATACCCAGTCCCAGGGGATCCAATGTACATTCTGGTTTTCTCTGGCACCAGGCATGCACATGGGGCACAGACAAACATGAAGACAAAACACCCATACACATGAAATAGTCATGTGCCATGGCATGTGTGTTCCCACATTCAGACATATGAGCTAATGCACACATATACTGAATCTGAGAAGTAAACTCTGCCTACAGATAGATGATAGACAGACAGATAGATACAGATAGATGGACATCTGTCTGCCTGCAGATAGAGATGGATGGATGGATAGATGATAGGCAGCTAGATAGATAGAATGTTAGACAGGTGGACAGGCAGAAAAGCTATTCAGAAGGTGTAAACACTCCATCCATTGGTCACTTCTGAATGCTGAATCAGGTCAGGGAGACTCACCGTGCTGTTGGTTATGCCCACTGTTAATCAAAAGCTGACAGGTCAGTAGCTGGGCTGGAATGGAAGTTAGGCAAGAAAGCCAAACTAAGAATGCTGGGAAGGAGAAGGGCAGAGTCGGGAGTCACCAGCCAGATGCAAAGGAAATAAGATGAGAATGCGAATGAGAAAAGGCACCAAGACACGTGGCTAAACACGGATAAGAATTATGAGTTAATTTAAATGTAAGAGCTAGTTAGAAATAAGCCTGAGTTACTGGTCAAGCATATTTTTTAATTTTTAATTTTTCAAAACAGGGTTTCTCTATGTAGCTTTTTAAACCAGGTTGGCTCACAGAGATCCCCCTGCTTCTGCTTCCCGAGTGCTGGGATTAAAGGTGTGCACCACCACCACCCAGCTTCATTCCAAGCATTTATAAGTAGTATATTAAGTCAATTATTTGGGAAGTGGCTGCTGGGTGTTTGGGAGCTGCTGGTGGGACAGAAACTTCCACTTACATCACCTAAAGAAAGCATGGCCTGCTTAAACTCAGTTCCAACAGTTTACACAAGAATCATTGTTCTCCTCCAGACTTCATCATTCTATGAAATGCCAAAGCCAGGCTGGGTGGTGCCCATCTTTATCAGAGCGCACAGAAGGGAGAAACCCGAGAGACAAAGCATTCAAGGTCATCCTCAGCTGTACAAGTTTGGCACCAACCTGAGCTGTGAGAAACCCTATTTCACAAAAGAAAAGGAGGTGGAAGAAGAGGAAAGAGACTAGGAAAGGAAAATGGAAGAAAGAGTAAGGGGAGAAATGGTAAAGGAGGGTGATAGGAGGAGGAGGGAGGGGGAGGGAGGAAGAGAGAAGTCAACTTAAGAACATCGTCTTACTGATGGAGCAGACTTAGCAGACTTCCTAGGGAGGTCTTGCCCTCTCCCAGGAGCAGATGGGAGGGGAAAGCGGAAGGAGAGGAGGGCTTTGTATAGTGATTTATTTTAAAGTAAAAGGAAGAAGAGAGAGAAACGAAAGAAAAGGAGAGGGGGAGAAGGAGGGAGGAAGAAGGGAAGGAAGGAGAAAATGGACTAAGCAAAGGACAGAACCGAAAGGGAAAGTATGGCACTGCCTGTCGTCCCAGCATTGAAAGGTGGAAGGAGTAGGCAGGCACCACAAAGCAAGTTAACCGCCAGCCTAGGCTACAAGAAACTTTGTTCCAAAACAAGCAGGAAGAGAAGAGGGGCGGTCCATACAAGCTACTTTCATCTCCTCTTAGTGTGAAAGGGCTGCCCTTCATGATTCTGACCATTGATCAAACACTCAGAGACAAGATGTAAGGATGCTTGCCACTGAGCCTGACAACCTGTGTTCAGTCCCTCACAATAAAGGGGAAATAGCAACTCCTGCAAGCTGTCCTCTGATCTCCATGTGTGCACGCACACACCCATAAATAAATGGATAGATAAGTAGACCTTTAATAAAACTATCTGAAGTAAGTGGAGGTTTTGGTCTGTGTCATCTTCTGATATCTTTTCTGACACAGAATGTGTGATGTTTGACAAACACTCATCAGTTCTCAAACACCAACTGGATGCCCCACACTTCAATTCTTTAGCAATTAGACTTCCCAAGTTCCAACAAGTGA
The DNA here is from genome assembly GCF_003668045.3 of Cricetulus griseus. NCBI lineage: Eukaryota > Metazoa > Chordata > Mammalia > Rodentia > Cricetidae > Cricetulus > Cricetulus griseus. Next base: position 97,944,761 of record NC_048598.1, read on the forward strand.
AGCACATTCTCCTCAAAACAGCCCCACAGCAAATGCTGGCCCACAACATGTATTTGTTCTGCCTGGTCACCACTGCAATTCTGAGATCACAGAACGTGAGTCACACCTTTAGCATAAATCCAGGTGTTGCTCAAAGCTGGTCCTGCTGCTCAGAAAACTCCAGGGAATTTAAGGTTTTCTGTGCCCAAATCTGGACAAGTATAATATTTTCTTACTAGACTACACATGTAAACCTTTCATGGAATTCATAAATCTTTAATCCGGAAGATAGATTCCAAAGACATCTTTCTCTCAGAGTGCTACTAATGTCTAGACTCAACTGTCACAAAGGCCCGAGGTTGAACTCTGACCTCATGTGTCTTTTTTAAAATCACTGTCCACCTTAGATTTGAGATAAGGTTTCTCACTAAATCTGGCACTTGACACTTCACTTAGACTAACTAGCCAGAAAGCTCTAGGAATCCGTCTCTGTTCCTTCTAGAGCTGGGGTTAAAGGCATGCACCACCATACCCAGCTCTGAATGGGTGCTGGTGTCCAACTCAGGCATACATGCTTGCCCAGTGAGCACTATTTCCATTGAGCCACCTCATCTCCCCATCACTCCTGCCTCAACCTCCCAAAGATCTGGTCTCCTCCTTTAAACTCCACTGCTTTCTTCTTGCCTTAAAGCACAATACATTAACTTTCAGTTTCATGTGAAAGAATTGGCAGAGACTGTGAGTGTGCCTGGGTAGTTCTTTATCCTAAAACAAGGTATTCATAATATCAGCCGTGATGACAGGAATCTGTAGTCCCAAGATAGGGATGCTGAGCAGGAGGACCACATGTTGGAGGCTAGGCAGATACACAGTGAAACTATCAAAAATAGGTTCATGTCACTATCAAAGTTACAAAAAATGTAAACACCAACCCAGGAACAAATCTTTCCACCTACAATGCTGTCCTACCTGCAAGCTATCCTAGGGCAACGGTGACACAAAGCCTGTGGAAGTAACCAAACAATACCTCATTTTACTTAAGACTTACTCCACAGGATGGAATCTATACCTGAGACTAGACAGCCCAAGGACCAGATGAAAACCAAATACTATTTTTATACTAAAGGAACAGCAACAAAATGACTCCTAATAATACTGTGCTGTATTCATATAGCAGTGCCTTGCTCAGCCATCATCACAGACACTTCCTCCTGTAGCAGATAATGATAAATACAAAGACGAAGCCAGACAATATGCAGAGAACAAGAGATCTTAGAACCCCAACCTTAAATGGGAAGTCTTCATCAAATCCCTCCTCTGAGGCTCAGGAAACCCTGAAGAAGAGGTGGCAGAAAAATTCTAAGAGCCAGAGGAGATGGAGACACCAAGGAAACAAGGCCTTAAAACACAGAGGGACCAAAGTACTCAGAACTCAACAGAGACTGAGGCATCATGCACAAGGCCTACATAGGGCGTCCAGTAACCTCTTCTGACATCCCCAGAAACCAGGCACATATGTGGTGCACATAAACATTCAGGCAAAACACCCATACACATAAATTTTAAAAAATAAAGAGTTCAGAACTGAGTCCCACCACACTACTCCTCACTGAAAATACCAATTTAAAGCACACTTTGGGGACCTGGAAAGTTGGCTCAAAGGGTAAAGTCACCTGCCCATCTGAATTCAATCTTCAAGATCCATTTGACAGAAGAAAACTGAGTCTCCCAAGATGGCCTCTGACCCATGCTCACATACTTTGACATACTCACCCATGCACACATACACAAATATATATTGTTTATATAAGTATAAATACATATATACATTTCTACTTAGAAATACACAGAGAGAAATCCTATGTTTGCTCTCTTTCTATAGTCTTTTTGGTATTGATATCCTATTAGCATAAACTCAGATACTGCCTGAAAGGGCTCAAAGTAAATAACCAGTGATGTTCCTATTCTCCGGCTTTTATGATCTGGGCCAAAATATAGAGCAAAATCAATATATACATATATGTGTGTGTGTGTGTGTGTGTGTAATATATACTATTACACCACAAACCTAAATGCATTTGCAGATTCATAAGCAATCTATCTACTCCAATCTAAGAACTCAAAGGTGTGTGGCCTGCACCCTGTCTGTCATGAGCTTCATGTATGGGTGTTTAATACACGTATGCCTGTGCATCACAGGCTTGCTGTGTTCACAAGAGATTATCTTATGCCCTGGGCTGAGGAATAGAGTTATACAGAGTTGAGAGTAGCCAGGTAGGTGTTAGAAAATGAATCTAGATCCTGTGGAAGAACAACCAGTACACTTAACCACTAGGTTATCTGTTCAGCCCTGAAATGGGTATTCTCATTATCATAAATTCCATCCTGACTAGATCAATCCCATGCATAAACAAACACAGCTGAAAATGTTGAGTTTTACTCAAGTTTTGTAATCATAGTAAACACTGAGGACTGTAAACACAATGTTATGTTCTGGACACTAGCTTAGCACACAGAAGCATCCTTCACACACACAAAGATGTTCTCCCATTTCTCACATACAAAGTCATCTGGCCAGCCCCATTATGTTTTTAAATTACAAGTGCATGTACTTGTGTAGGCACATGGATGTCAGAGTGCTCAGAAGGCAACTTGGCAGTAGTCTTCTCCTTCTACCATGTGGGTCTCAGGGTTGAACTCAGGTCATTGGGTCCAGCAGCAAGCACTTTTATGAAAGATCCATCCATCTCTAGGGTCCCAAACACATCCTCTTAATTGCATCTGCATGGAAGACAGTGTGATGAGACTCCCGTTCTTAGTTTGTGGGGTTTCACTAAACCGTCTTCATTTTATTTGTCTCAGAAACAACAGCAAAGGTCAGAATGAGGTGGACCAGGACCAGGACAGAGTCAGAGCACCTGGCCAGGATTGCAGATTTAACATATGAAAAACACAAGTCACCAAACACAAGTTTCCAAAGGCTGGAAACCCTTAAGAAAGCAAGACATTTTAATATGAAAACAAAAATTAAGATGCTAAGAGGCAAGAGAAGCTTGAAGTTAGTATAGTTCAACATAGTTTAACACTCAGAAAAGGTATGTATATACAAATAGCTAAGAGGCAAATGAAATGGTTCTCTAGGTAAAGGAGTTTGTGCTAAGCTAGACAGCCTGAGTTCCACACAGTGGAAAGAGAGCACCAATTCTTTGAAAATGGTCCTCTGAAAACATGCTTGCACACACTAATTTAAATTAAATGTAATAAAAATTTTAAAAATGGCTAAAAGTAGCTGTTGCCATTGTTGCAAGAAGAGACAGGCTGGAAAGTAACGTGTGGCATATAATACTCCAACGCAAACCACTAACTAGGTAGAGTGGGAGATGCGACTTACTAGGTTTTGTGTTCGGTAAAACACCCTCTATACTGATGAGAGCAAACCGAGCAGCTGTCCTTTCTTTGTCCCTGCTCTACCCGGCTTCCTCCATTTGAAGTGCATCTCCTAATATAGTTGGACCTATTTCTGCTGCCAATGCTGTTTGGGAACCTAAGAACCTGAATTCCAGGAGCAGGTGAAGGGACCAGCTCCCCATTTCAGCAGCTGTGACAGTCTAATACATGCTTGCCTGACCTTGCCTTGGTCACTAGGAGGTCAGATGCCTGCCTCGTGGCAAGGAACCAATCAGAAGTTAGCTGGTGGTGCTATGCTTTATGGCTCTGGGTGTGCTTTAAGGACAAGTGCACAGCAATGACGTGCAGAGCATAGCAACCGCCCTGGGAGGGCCTATGGGCCATAACAACCAGTTAACCAATCAACACAGAGCAAGTCCTCCAAGCCTGGAGGCACACCAATCCTGAGTGTGTGCGTACCTCTAGACACTCCCCCTGCACTGCCCTATAAGATCTTTGTCCCGTGGCTTCTTGGGAGTCTTTCCCCAGCCATCCAGCATGGATGGATGAAAGGCCCGAGATAACATGGGGTTAGCTCGTTAAACAACTGCAATAAAACCTCTTGCTGTTTGCATCAAGCTTTTGCCACTGCCTGGTGATTGTCGACGAGGTCCTGGGCCGAAATTCTGGGGGCCTGGACCACTGGGGTCTTTCACAGGCAGGGGCATCAACCCACGAATCAAAAGCCCAGTTATAACTAGTCTGAGAGAACCACACCTTTCCCCTTCCACTTGAAGGGTCAAAGCATGAGCATGAACAAACCCAAAGTCAGGGAAACACTTTTACTCTGCATTTCTGGATTAACTGGCAGCCCTGAGAAGCACTGAGCACTGTTGATTCAAGAATTAAGCACTGTTGCTTAAGAATTAGAAAATTCGGACAACCATTGGTGGTGCACGCCTTTAATCCCAGCACTCCAGAGGCAGAGGCAGACAGATCTGTGAGTTCGAGGGAAACCTTGTCTTGAAATAAAAAGCAAAACAAAACAAAATTTAGAAAATTCAGGGCAATTAGACCTGCCCTGAGGAGATATAGGAACCGGGCACACCAACCGGGCACGAACCCCACACTTGGGATTGGAATCCACACCATTTCCGGGGCTTAGGGCAAACAAGTCTCCACTACAGACTGAAGTGGAAGCCTCAAAACCGGCCTGGAGTTAGAATATTACCTTCTCTTCCCACAAAAATCCTGATTTGATAATTCAGTCCATGATCCAAGACAGGAGAATGGACGCCCTACCTCATATGAGTGTGGAGTTATTGGGTCAACTTTTCTCAGAGAGATGAATAAACATTTCTTCACCCCCATTACGGAACCAACGACAGACCAAAGAACTTGGCTCACTCCAGTCTGACTTGGTAAGACAGTTGAGTTTAATTAGTAATTCACAGAAACATGGGAAAATTATGGGCCACCACACCACCGAAGGAGGGCGGGGGAGGCGGGAGCCAAACCTCACAACTGTCAACATTTTGAAGAAGTTTGGCCTGGAGAGTGCCTCTCCCTAGCAACCGTTAACTGCCGGGGGAGAAGGGTGGGGCCTCGGGAGCACCTCCTACTCTCCAAGAACCTTTCGGAATCTCTAGTTTCCATCAACCCCAAAGCTCAGATAGCATCTTGGGCCGGTAGAAAGGCATCTCATTGTACCTGCGTTGATTTATTTATGACTTTCTTTGCTTTGTAAAACGAGAAAAAAATATGAAACTGCTTCCAGGTTGTAACATGGAATTCTGGGTTTCTGGACCACGGTCTCTCAAAATAGCTCCGTTACAAAACGATCTCTTATTTCCTTTAAGATGAAAGCTGTAGTTTTTGAGACTTAGTTTTTGTTTACGTTCTGGGTTTTTCCTCCCGCACCCCAGAAAACACGATAGTGGGAGGTACAAACTAACCTCAGGATTAGCAGGATCAAGAGTTAAAGGTCAATCAGGGCTACAGCATGTAAAATTAAAAAAATTAAAAAACACGAGTCTTTTCTATCAAATACCTAAAACCTGTGTTTAGGACAAGGAATTCAAATCTTTTTTTATCTTGCCCATCTTGTAAGACTTTTATGCAAATGTTTTGATTCCCCCACCAAGTGGATGGCTTGAATAGGACCGGTATTCTGGAACTAACTGTAAGCCTTTTGGGCAGCTCAGATGGGACAGGTATCCTGGAGCTCAGGAGCCAAGGAATGCCACAGGTCACAGTAAGCGCAGCAGCTTACAGCCCTGTTTCAAGGGGGGGCTTCCCAATGTATCAGCTCTGCTCCAGCAGAAAAGGGCTTCCGGTAGTAAGTTGTACAACTCTGCTCTGTCAACAGTGTTGCTTGCCAGTTCTCTCAGCAGTTGCTGTACTGCTCTTCTCAGCTGCTCTCTTCTGCCATTGCCCTCTGCCGCTCCTCTCTGCCACCTCTGTCGCAAAGGAGGTCTTCACGCAAAGCTCCTTCAGGGATTTTTATTTTCGCTCCCTCATTCCCTGGGGGGGGGAGGAACATAGGGTTTATATAGTTTTTCCAGGGGGCAGGGATTGGTCAAATTTTAATTCCTGAACTGATTGGCTAGCTCTCTGTTCAGTGATTGGCTAGTTTTCTGCATGGGCTTAGGGCCAGCTTGGGCTCTAGTTTCAGGGAGAAAGTGTGTTTCTTTTACTGGTCTTTTTGGCTTTTTGGCTCTAGTTTTAAGGCCAGGGTGTATTTCTTTCACTGGCTCTGATTGTAGGGACAAAGTTTGTTTCATTGGCACTAGTTTCAGAGTCAGGGTACATTTCTTTGGTTCTGGTTGCTGGGGTCAAAGTGTGTCTTTTTGGCTCTGCTCAGGGTGTGTTTCTTTGAATAGATCCTTTTCCCTACACTGTGAGCTTTGGATGGGAGCCTCAGGAGGAACTAGGAGAAAGCAAGCATCTCTCCCGCAGTGCATCACAGTCCCCAGGCAGTCAGAGCAGAGAACAGACAACACAGTCTTCTTAGTCACACTGGCTAGCAAAACAAGTCCAGCAAAAACCAAGTTACACAAAGCAGCCAACTGTTTTAAAAGCCATGGTAGTTTGTGTGGCTCCAAACTTGGAAAGTACTGTCCTGGGGCCAGGACCTTGGACTTAAGCTCCAGTGGTACATGGCGCATGTGGTCCAAGGCAGTGCCATTGTTCCCGTTTTTGGTTATGGACCTTGGCATTCATCATTTATGGCAGAGAAAAGTCTGGACCCCCATTCCCAACTGTCAGCAGGTTCTCACTGCTTTGTTTTCCCTTTCTTTCCCCTCAGTTGAGTGCAGCTTGCATGGCCACACCGGAAGGTGATGAAGCGGGGAGAGGCCGTCTGCGGACACGTGGAAAGTTGCTTATTCTTTCCACCACTGGCAACAGGAGTTCATGGATCAAGAACACAAGCAGGAGTTTACATGTCTACTCCAGATCCACCCTGGTTCTTGAAGGAGGGAGCCTGGGGGAGGAGGAAAATAAAGCTTCTACTTCCTGGAGACAAAGAGATTATAGCGCTGGGACAAGAAAGAGGAATAAGGGCCGGGATGGGACTCGACAAAGCAGAAACTAGTAAAAAGGCAGTACTTTTATTTATTTTTATTTTTTTATCTTGGAGCTCCTAGCTTGGAGTATGGATTTTTTTTTTTTTTTTCTGTGGTGGTTAGGAAAGCAAGCATAGAGATAACAGTAGCAACCTGGATTTGGCTTGAGCTACACAAACCTGTCTTGGAACTAGGGAGCTGGCTCCACAGTTAAAGAGAGCGTCCTGTTGTTTCATAGGACCCTGGTTTAATTACCAGCCCCCAAATAGACGATGACTACCATGGGTAGTCACATGGTGGCGATGGTGACACACACCTTTAATCCCAGGTAGTGGCAGGCAGATCTCTGTGAGTTCGAGGCCAGCCTGGTCTACAAAGCGAGTTCCAGGATAGGTTCCAAAGCTACACAAAGAAACCCGGTCTCAAAACAAACAAACAAACAAACAAACAAGCTGCAGTGCCATGACTTTAATTCCACCCAGCACCTGAGTGGCCCAGGCTGGTGGATCTCAGGAAGCTCTAGGACAGCTGGGACAGCCAGTCTCATAAAACAACCAATAAAAAAACAAAACAAAGCAAAATAAAACTCAGCAAGCAAACAAAGAACAAACCCATAAAATGGACCCCCCATTGGGTTTAATACATTAAAAGGACAAAATTTAAAAACTCTGTCCAATTCATGCATCATTATCAAAGGTCTGGTGGAACCAGAAATACCTTGGACAACAGAGACAACTTTTCCTTTAAGATTTATTTTGTTTGTACATGTGTGTATGTGTGTACATACTATGGGTGTTAGGGTGATTTCAGAGACAGGAGAGGGTCAGATCCCCTAGAGCTGGAGTTACAAGTGAAGGCTCTCCAACAGGCCTGAGCATGGCAAACATGGCAGACAACAGACAGGTCCTACCCTTTTCCCTCCTCTCTCCCTTGCTAAATTCTTAGATTATACTCCTTTGTTCATTTGTTTTTTGTTTTTCAAGACAGGGTTTCTCTGTGTAACAGCCCTAGCTGCCCTGGTACTCTGTAGACCAGGCTGGCCTGGAACTCACAGAAATCTACCTGCCTCTGCCTCCCCAGTGCTGGGATTAAAGGCATGCACCACCAACGCCCAGCTACATTACATTCTTAAAGCTATCCCCAAGGTCTATTCCCTTATTTGGCCACTGACTCATACCTGGCACTGATCACCAAGGTCCAACTGTCAAAACACCAAGGTCCAGCAATCAAAATTCATTTTTGGCTCTCTTGACTCATCTGTTCAATCAGGACTTTACCAACTCACCCTAGCACAGAGTTCCTTCTTTCCCCCTTAAAAACCTCTCCCACCACAGAGACATCTGCTGCTTGCTGTCTGACTTTGTCTAATCCAGAGGCAGCACCCCCACCCCACCGTGCTTGCCCCTGGGGTAAATCTCATTTTTGCTGAGAAACTTTCCCTCAGTGATGAATTGTTACCTGGAATTTTAAGATGAAATAACCACTCCCCCTCCCACATACATCTTTTTTAAAAATCATAGCACAGAGAGCAAAACTAAGTAAGACATCAAAGTGCTTAAAGGTGGGTCTACCTGATGCACAAAACACAACTCTCAATGAGGCAGAGAGATAGCTGATTCTGGGGTCAAATATGAGTGACCATGACCCAGGAACAGAGATCTGGGTCACCCCAAGTACCACATTTCAGTCTGGTCTCTTGAAGTTTTTTTTAGTAACGAAACAAAGTCAAAAATCAAGGCATTTTGCCAGGCGTTGGTGGCCCACGCCTTTAATCCCAGAACTCGGGAGGCAGAGGCAGGCGGATCTCTGTGAGTTCGAGGCCAGCCTGGTCTCCAGAGCGAGTGCCAGGATAGGCTCCAAAGTTACACAGAGAAACCCTGTCTCAAAACAAACAAACAAAAATAAATAAAAATCAAGGCATTTTATTTTATTTTATCTTCCTTTTAATGCAAGGTTTGGTGGTGCATATCTTGAACCCAAATATTCAAGAGTCAGAGGTAGAATCTTTGTGATTTCCAGGTCAGCCAAGACTACATAGTGTGATACCACCTCAGAAAAATTAAAATACATAAATAAATAACAATAAAAAAATAGGTGGAGGGGCTGGAGAGATGGCTCAGTGGTTAAGAGCACTCACTGCCTGCTCTTCCAGAGGACTCAGGCTCAATTCCCAGCACCTGTATGGTAGCTTGTAACTGTCTATAACTCCATTTCCAGGGGATATGACACTCTCAGACATACATGCAAGCAAAACATATATAAAATAAATATTTAAAAAAATAAAGAAGTAAATAAATAGTTGGGAACAATGAGAGAAGCAGGTCATAACCAATCTGAGAAGCCTCTGTTTAGGACCTCAGATGCTAGCTAGCCATAGTAGCTTTTATTTGGTGGAAGTTTGTTGTCTAGTAATTCATATTAATTTTTTTGAAGTTTCATATGATAAACACATGAGAAAGGAACGGCATATAAAGGGGACAAAGGTAACCCAAGGGTAATTTTAATCAGGTTCTGGATTTACAGCAGTTCAATTATACAGTCACTGAAGTTTTGATACTGCCTTGATGAAGGTTCAGACAAGGGTGCAGTTTCTTCAGGGGGCTTTCATTCACAATGAAAACAATGGCCTTGGAGTTCCAAAACAGGGGTCATGAGTCGGACATGGCTCAGTGGGTAAGGGTGTCTTCCCCGAAGCTTGACTAATCATCTCTTGCAGGTTGTTTTCTGCCACATATGTTCCGCAACATGTGTACTTACAAATATACCCACCTAAAAGTAATTACTTAATTATTAAAATGTAATGATTAAACTCTGGAGTTTGCTATGCCCTTCTGTGTTTTCCTTCTCATGAACAAACTTTGTTTACTTCAACATTGAATTCAGGTGAGAAACTCTCACCTGAAGAAACTGTCAGATTCCTAGACCCTTTCCAGGGGAAACTACCTACATGGTCTGTGTCTCAGCCTGACTGTCTTGGATTTTCCTCTTGTTTAGAAACTCTCTCTCTCTCTCTCTCTCTCTCTCTCTCTCTCTCTCTCTCTCTCTCTGTGTGTGTGTGTGTGTGTGTGTGTGTTATTAGAAGATCCACCTTTTAAAAAATTGTTTTTAAGATTTGTTTATTTTGTATGGGTGTTCCATCTGCATGTCAGAAGACAGCAGGTCCCTCTAGAGATGACTGTGAGCCACCATGTGGTTGCTGGGAATCAAAATCAGGACCTCTGCAAGAGCAGCGGTGCTCTTATCTGCTGAGCCATCTCTCCAGCCCCAGAAATTATATTCTTCCTCCATCAACTCTACATGCCAGAGCCAAATTAATCAGGAAATGGTCATGAGGAAACAGAAATGATACATTTAATGAGTAAAAAGGCAAGTTCCCAAATCTCAACCCGTTCCACAGATACGGACCCTACTACACAAATGGCCCTAATTAATAAAACTAATTAATCCCTCTCAGCTGTTAATAAAGAATTCTAGCCCCCCCTTCTTCCCTCAGTTTTGCACTGGAGTATTTATTAGAACACTGCTTTGCCTTCCTTTGTTTCCTGATGAAGTCATTGACAGGCTGTCCGTCCTTGGCCTGTCACAGTTCACACATGACTTTGTTGGCAGGGATGAAAAAAGATGAAAGGAACTGCTCTCAAGCACAAAACAGGTGACCATAGTTCTTTTTAAATTAAATTTATAAATCATGGCTTATTTATTTATGGGGAGGGATGTAAGCCTTAGCAGGCACATATAGGTTCAAAGTTGGTTCTTTTCTATTATGTGTCCCAGGGGACTCAACTGAGGTCAGCAGGCTTGAGGGCAAATACCTTTACCCACTGAGCTCTCTCTCAGCCCAAGTGTCCATAATTCTACAACTCAGATGATCTCTTTTGTAGGGGAAGCTGTAGCCACGCTTGTGAGGGCATGGTCAGGGTGACATAGAGTGAGACTTTCAGGGGACTGCGTTTCCCTTTCAGTTTCACTTTTGTACCTGCTGGACAGACTGCTGCCACGCTGGCTAGCTAGGTTGCTCTGTAAGTAGGGCTTTTCCCTATTAAATTCCCTTGTATCTGACTCCATATTGGTAATTTCCCACAATAGATAAATACATCTGCAAATAAATAAATGAATGAATAAATAAATAAATATGTCTGAGCCTTTGAAGCAAGAAGAGTTATGAAGAGTTGTGGCTGGTGTTTGTCATTTCAAAGGCATCATGACAGGGGATTGCTTTGATGGAAACACACAACATTCAGTATATTTATGAAGGCATGTCATCATGTATCTTCTTGTTTGTATATGCACACATATGCTGGTGCTCTTAGAGGGAAAAGAGGGTGTTAGATCCCTTGGAGCCAGAGTTACAGGTCATAGTGAGCCTCCATGCAGGGAACTGAGAACTGAACTTGGGCTCTCTGCAAGGGTTGCTTGAAAGCATTCCTTGTCTACACTGACTCCCTGCCTTTTTTTTTCCTGTGTGCTATAGTGGTCCTGTAACAGGCTGTCGTCTTCTCTCATTCTGGAACTCAGTTTTATCCACAGTGGGTCCTCTCCTGTTTTTGAATGTAACTGGGGTACTTAAAGGTTTTCTCTTACATAAGATATAGGATTTACCTTGGTATGAGTTTTCCATGTTTTCCAATTTAACCAACTGTTTCTCTCACTTGTGATTTCATACTGGGCAAGAGCTGGCATGAGGGAAGGCTTTGCCACAGTGCTTGCATATGTACGGTTTCTCTCCCTTATCAATTCCTTCATGTGTTTGGCAGAAACTGGAACACCTGAATGCTTTCCCACATTGCTTACATTCATGAGGTTTCTCTGCACTGTGAATCTGTGTCTTCTATAGAAAACAGGACAAAAAAAACCCTTTCCTATGTTGAACATACATGTATATTCATATATATGCATATATAGATAAGGAGAGAGAGAGAGAATTGCTTCATGATTTAGGGTCACTAAAGGCTTTCTTACACCACATTGATCACATTCAAGAAGTTTCCATATGGACAGTGTTTAGGACTGGATGTGATATGCCTCTCACAGGATAAGTGTCCAAGGTGCACAAATCCAGACACATACACTTCACATTTGCCTTTCAGCTAACTAAATCTCTCCATCATTTGTCTTCTGTAATGAAAGAGTCATAAATTACAGAGGGTTATTAATGATTTTATATTTTATCAGGCATAAATTTAGCATCATTAGGAAATGTTTAGGCTTGTCTTCTTGAGTAAACTATTGGTGTTTGGTTTGGTTTGATTTGGTACAGGGTATTACTATGTAGCCATGGCTGGCATGGGACTCACAATGTAGACCAGGCTGGCCTTGAACACAGAGACCTATCCACCTATCTCTGCCTTCTGAATAATAGGATTTAAGACATGGCCTACCGCACCTGGCTTTGTTTTTGTTTTTCTGAGACAGGTGTCATGTATTCCTGGCTGAACTCCAACTCACTGTGTTGGCCAATCTGTACAATTCTTGATCCTCCACTTTCCTGTCAGGTCCTGCCAACTTGTCCCATCCATATCTGAGAGGGGGAATGTGGATTGAGGAAAGAAAAAGGCTAGAGACAGAAGATAGAGTCAGGAGGGCATCCCAATGAATACTGGGATCTGCCTTAAGTTTATTGCTCAAAATTCTTATATACCACAACCAAAAGGGGGAAAAAGGGAAAAGACATTTTTACTATAATACAAGGAACAAACAAACTTAAACACACTTTAGATCAAACCTCTTATCATCTGGCCTTGAGGATTAAGACACTTAGGAGCCTTAGATCAAGTCTTCTCTTATCTAGGTAAGACATCTACACCTTAGTCCAAACATCCTTCAGTAGCCACATCTTAGACCTTTAGGTCTTAGGCCTCTAACCTTGAAAGAGCAAGGATAGTTTTTGAACTCTCCAACCTTAAGTCAATATGGAACAAAGCCACCTCTATGGACATTGACATTTTCCAAACACTGGGTTTACATGTGAAAGTTACTGACAGCTCAACAGCTATTACTGACAAAGCAATAATGTCCACATAAGGCTTCCATATAGTGGTGTGACTTTAACTGTTCTCCAAATACAGAATATCTAGGTCACATTAAGAGCAGAATAAATACCCCTTATCCAAAATTCATAAGACCAAAATTGTTTTGGACTCTGAAGTATTTGCATGCATATATAAAGTGAATCAGCTTAGAGATACAAAGTACAAAGATAAAATTTATTTATATGTCAAGCACTTTTACACCCAAGGCCTATGTGCTAGCTAGTTATATGTGAACTTGACATAGACTATAGTCATCTGAGAGGAGGGAACCTCAGTTAAGAAAATGCCTCATACATAAGATCAGACTTCAGACAAGCCTATAGAACATTTTCTTAATTAGTGATTGATGGGAGGGCCCAGCCCATTGTGGGTGGGGCCACCCTTGTGCTGATGATCCTAAGTTCTATAAAAAAGTAGGCTGGCCAACCTGTAGACACCAAGCCAGTAGGAAGCACTGCTCCACAGGTCTCTACCATATTTAGTCCCTATCCTGACTTCCTTTAATGATGAACAGTGAAGTGGACACATAAGCAAAATAAACCGTTTCCCCTGCAAGTTGCTTTTTGTCATTGTGTTTCATCACAGCAATAGTAACCCTAGCTAAAAAAGCTTATGAGTAATTGCACGTGTGTGTGTGCAGATGTATGGTATGGCCAAAGGTTAACATCTGGTGTCTTTTTTTAATTTGTTTTTATTAGTTCAAATTAGGAACAAGCCTGCTTCACATGTCACTCCCTTCTCCCTCTCCCTTCCCTCCCCCCACCTACCCCTCACCCCATCCACTCTCCACTCTCCAGGCAGGGTAGGGCCCTTGACGGGGCTCCCCAAAGTCCACCACATCTTCCTGGGCCGGGCCTATGCCCTACCCCATGTGTCCAGGCTGAGAGAACATCCCTTCACATGATTGAAAGTTTTCCTGAGTACAGTAGTCTGGGTTGACATCCATGCTCCCTTAGTGTTTGTAAGATATCTATCCAGGACCTTCTGGCTTTCAAAGTTTCCATTGAGAAGTGGGGTGTGATTCTAATAGGTTTGCCTTTATATGTTACTTGGCCTTTTTCCTTTGCTGCTCTAAATATTTTCTCTTTATTCTGTAGATTTGGTGTTTTGATTATTATATGTCGAGGGGACTTCTTTTAGTGGTCCAGTCTGTTTGGTGTCCTGTAAGCTTCTTGTACTTTCATAGGCATATCCTTCTGTAGGTTGGGCAAGTTTTCTTCTATGATTTTGTTGGGTATCTTTCCTGTACCTTTGAGCAGTGTTTCTTCACCGTCTTCTATACCTATTATTCTTAGGTTTGGCCTTTTCATGGTGTCCCATATTTCCTGGATATTTTGTGTTAGGGATTTTTTGGACTTGAGGTTTTCTTTGGTTGATGACTGTATATCCTCTAGCGAGTCTTCAACAACTGAGATTCTCTCTTCCATCTCTTGAATTCTATTGGTTATATCACATCTTTAGTTCCTGATCATTTATCCAGTATTTCTATTTCCAGTATCCCTTCATTCTGTGTTTTCTTTATTGTGTCTATTTCAGCTTTCATGCCTTGAACTGTTTCGAGTGCTTCCTTCATTTGTTTGGTTGTTTTTTCTTGGCTTTCTTTAGATTCTTTGAAAGATTTGTTTACTTCTTGAATTTTTTTGTCTTTTCCTCCATTTCATGTAATTTTTTTGCTTGTTTTTTCTTCTATTTCTTTAAGGGATTTTCTTATTTCCTCTTTAAAGGTCTCTATCATCTTCCTAAGATAATTTTTGAGGTCCAGCTCTTCTTCATTCTCTGTGTTGGGCTTTTTCGATCTTGCTGATGTGGAGTCCCTAGATTCTGGTGGTGTCATATTGGTCTTTCTGTTGTTGAGTGTGTTCTTACTCTGTCTTCTCCCCATCCCTTCTTCCAGTGAGTGCAAGTGGAGTCTCTCCTTCTCTCCAGTGGCAGGTGGAGGGCTCAGCCTCTGGTGGCAGCCAGATGGCAGAGGGCAGTGGGTGGACAAGGGTGAGGTGTGTCCAGACTCAGGATGGGTCTTCCAGGGGGGGCAGAGCAGTGCCCAGACTCACCTGAGGCTTGGGCGCCCGCTGCAGGACAAAGGGCAGAGTGTAGACACTGGTGAGGTGTGTCCAGACCCAGGGTGGGCCTTCCGGTCTGGGCAGGTCCACTCTTGTGGGGGGGGCTCAGGCAGAAGCGAGCAGGGGTTGATGGGGGAGGTTGGGGAGCAAAGCCAACATCTGGTGTCTTTTGTTTTTTATTTATTCAATGAGACAGTGTCTCTTGCTAAATCCAGAGTTAGCTAACACTGCTAGTCTGGTTAGCTGGCTTTTCCCAGGTGTTCCACCTCCACCTCTAAAACAATAAGATTATAAGAAGGCCACCATACCTGCTGTGGTAGTTTGAATGTAATTAGCCCTCATCATCTCATAGGGATGGGCCTATTAGAAGGCGTGGCTTTGTTGCAGTGCGTAGGACTCTACTGGAAGAAGTGTGTCATTGTGGGGGCAGACTTTGAGGTTTCATATGCTCAAGAAACTTAGGAGTGTGTCAGTCAACTTCCTGTTGCCTCCAAGATATAGGACTCTCAACTACCTCTCTAGTGCTATGTCTGTCTGCATGCCACCAAGCTCCTCATCATGATAATGGACTGAACCTCTGAAATGTAAGTGAGCCACCCCAATTAAATATTTGCTTTAGAAGAGTTGCCATGTTCATGGTGTCTCTTCATAGCAATAAAACCCTAACTAAGGCACCTGTCCAACTTTTTTTTGTGTGGATGCTGGAGATCCAAGCCCTAGTTTTCATGTTTGTTTTATCCACTGAGATATCTCCCCTGGCTGTACTCAATGCTTGCATTTTTTTTAACAATTTTCTGACATGAAACAAAGTTTGTATACCTGAACCATTAAAAAGTTATCACTTGTTGAGGGCTGGTGCAATGGCTCGGTGGGTAAAATCTCTAACTGCCAAGGCTGATGACCTGAGTTTTATCCCCACAGCCCACGTTATGGAAGGAGAAAACTGACTCCCACAAGTTGTGACCCCCCATGCACACTCTGTTGCATGCTCTATTCCTTCACACAAATAGCAAGAAATCTTTTAAAGGAAAGTATCACTCATAGGAAGACATGCCCATGATCTCTGCACTTGGGTAGTTGAGAACAGACTAGCAACTCAGTGCTACCTTTGGTTTTGAGTTCAAGACAAGCCTGGGCTACATGAGATCCTTTGTTGCACACACATAGACACAAACAGAGAGATTATCACTTGTAGCATAATATATACTCAAGGAATTTACAAGATTTGAGAATTAGGGATTTTTAATGTTTGGAATGAGGGCACTCAACCTATGTTATAAAGTTCTAAAGAAAATTTTCTAAAAGGTAATCATTTTAAAACTGGAATAATTTATTCGGCCTATTGTTAAGATTTGCTTAAATTAGAAGTCAAGAGATGGACATGGAACTTGAACTGTAGAGAGCACATTAACCAGTTTATTTTAGGGTGGGAGAGCAAGAGGGGGAGAGAGGGAAATGGAAGAACAAACAGATCAGGGCAGAGAGTAAGAGAGGAGAGAGAGAGAGAGAGAGAAAGAAAGAGAGAGAGAGAGAGAGGTCGACCACCAGAAAAAGAGAGAGTAAGATAGAGCGTAAGTGAGTAGGGGTCTGTCTTTTAAAGGGGTCCTTTGTGCCTGCGTAGAGACTAATCCCCATGGAACCCTGGGCTGACCAGAGTACTGCCTGAGTGCATTCTGCCAGGTAAGCGGGACAGGTCAGCATAATGCCTGAACCTTTCACTTATTGTTTTAAATATTTCCTACCACTGTGCATTTCTCCAGGAACATTGCTTTCTCTCTTGAGTAGTACTGACCTTTGTCTCACTCTGGAAGTTTTGTCCTCAAATGCTTAGTCTCCACATTTTTGTCCTAACATAGAGTATAGGGAAATCCCTGAATTAGTGCAACACTATCAAAGAATCTGAAATTTAAATTAAAATCACAATGCCAAATTTATTCACAAAGTACCCCATATTCTTATTCCAAATTTTTGAACAGCATTGATACATAAGGCTCACTTGTTTTGTAACTGTTTAGGAAGGTGTTCACCTTCAACCAGAGACCAGCTTCTGGCATCATAGCTTTGTAGAGATTCTTCTAGGAGCAATTTATCTGAGCCCACTCCTCCACGGTGAAATTCACCAACATACCCTCAGCCATCACAGTCTCCTAAAGCATCATAAATACATTTTAGGAGGAAGAACACTTGGGGCTGGAGAGATGGCTCAGCGGTTAAGAAGAACACCGATGAGTATCTAGGAGCCTGTGCTCAATTCTTAGGAAGGGTCTATGAAACCCAAACTCTTACTGAATAACTTGGTTCTTGTGTTGTTCCTTTCTGTCCACATTCACATGGCTTTCCCAATACTGGATTTGAACACTTCGTGAAGATGCAGGAAAAAGAAGACTCCTGTCTCAATTGTGAGTTGATAAATACTACTCTGTTATACCTTAGGTTTCACTATGGGTCACATGCCAAAGTCTAACTACCAGCTAGTGCTGTGAAATGTACTGGTAACTCCAACATTTCTGAAGGATGAGGGAGTAGGAGCCCAAGTTTCATGCTAGTCCAGGCTACATAGTGAGAGTCTACCATCCTTGTATACACAACATAGAGAGCATGGCTTCCCAAATCTCTGTGTCCTCTGAAAAATACTCATTCAGTCGACCTCCTTACTGCTATCTGGCAGGTAGTATTGGGAAGGACCTCAACTGTTTGCCTGACAGGAGCTGAGTTTGTAACAAAAGCTTATATAGACATGAACAGTATAGAATTTGCTTCACTCCCTTTTTTCCCCTTGAAAGCTTTCAGTTTCCTTCACTACTGAGTAGATACAGACAACTAAAACTCTTTGTAGGGCTAAAAAGATAGCTCAGCAGTTAACAGTGCATATTTAGCTTGAAGAGGACCTGTGAATCACAGCACCGAGGTTAGTTGGCTCATAACTATAACTCCAGCCTTGGGTAGCTAATCATCTTTTCTGGCTTCCATGGGTACTTGCACTCACGTGCTCACATACACAGATAATTAAAGGTTTTAAACATTCCCCCTGAAAAAAAATCCCCCTGGATATTAACTCTCTAATGAGCTTATTATTTGATGCACTAAATAATCTTATTGGATACTATTGAGTAATATGCAATCTCTAAGAGACTCTATTTCTTGTCTCTACTATTACTGGAAAAAATAAATAGACACAAGCAAGAGAAATAGACTTCAATGTGTGTCAGCAAGTAACAGAAATGACGGAAAGAAACTCTCCTTAAGAAGTCCACACCCAGCCAGGTGATGGTGGTGCACACCTTTAATCCCAGCACTTGGAGTCAGAGGCAGGCAGATTTCTGTGAGTTCAAGGCCAGCCTGGTCTACAGAGTGAGTTCCAGGACACACCCATACCCCCTCAAATGTTTCTTACTTCCCCCCACCAAGACCTTTCTCTTAATCCCTGTGTTTAAAATCTATACTGTGATGCAGTTTTTAAAACCCCAGCTGTACTAAGAAAGAAAAACAAACAGGAAAGAAGGAAGGAAGGGGGGGCGAGGGAGGGAGGGAGGGAGGCCGAGTGAGAGTTGACAGCATGAGACAATAACAAACTGCCATCTCTCTGAACATAGAGATACATCTATGTCGGTCATGCATAATGATTTACTATGTGTTTAAACGAGAACTTCGCACTCAAAGCCTTTGGGAAATCATAATCAAAACCTCATTGAGGCAAGCAGAGAATACGTTCTCATAGGTACGAGTTACCCATAAAGAAGTGTTTGGATAAATTAGTCAGGGCCAGCAGGATGGCTCAGTAGGTAAAGGCACTGGTCATCAAGTCTGAGGACCCAAGTTCAATCCCTGGAATGAACGTAGTAGGAGGAAAAAGCTGAGTTCAGCAAGCTGTGTCCTGACTTCCACATAGGCACTGTGCACTATGCGTGCACACATGCACACAAAGGAAATTAAATGCAACAAAATTCCAAAGATATTAGAATTAGGTGCGGTGTATATATGTATAAGTGATATATATATATATATATATATATATATATATATATATATATATATATACATACACACACACACACACACACACACACACACACACACACATCTGCAATCCCAGCCTGTAATCTAAACACTTGGAAAGCCACGGCATGTGGATTGCCACCGGTTCTATCCTATCAGCCTAGCTACAGGGTTCAGTTGGGAATCTAGTTTACTCACTCGGTAGAGTGTTTGTCCAACATGCACAACCTGTAGGCTTGGATATCCAGCACTACATGAAACTAGTGTAGAGGTTCACAATTACAATTCTAACACTCTGGATGGAGACAGAAATTGGGTAAAAGTTTTTGTATGTATGCCTGGTGACCTGAGTTCAATCCCCCAAACCCACATAGAAGATAAGAGAAATAACCCTACAAAAGTTGCCCTCTGACCTCCATCCACATACACATACATACCAATAATAAATAAAATTTCCGTCAAGTGGTGGTGGTGCACACCTCTAATCCCAGCACTCGGGAGGCAGAGGAAGGCGGATCTCTGAGTTTGAGGCCAGCCTGGTCTACATACAGAGTTCCAGGACAGCCAGGGCTACACAGAGAAACTCTATCTTGGGAAAGACAATTAAACAAAATCAATCAATCAATCAATAAAATTTTGAAACCTAGGCCAGTAATCCCAGCATCTGGAAGGCTGGCTGGGACAGAAGAATGTCCAGGAAATGGCGGTCAACTTTGGCCATAGTGTGAGATAGTATAAAAATACAAGACCAGATAAAGTAAAAGTATTTTTGTTGGTTTGTTAGCTTGTTTTGTTTGTGTGTGCTTCATTTTCTTAGACAGAGTCTCACTGTGTAATACTGGCAGGCCTGGAAATTGTTAATGTAGACTAGGCTGGCCTCTGACTCTCAGAGATCCAAGTGCCTCTCCCTGTCAAATCCTGGGTTTAAAGGCAGGAGCCACCATATTCACTGTGTTTGGCTACTCGCTACACAGCCATGGATAGCCTTAAACTCCTAGTCCTCTGGCCAGTGTTGACAGGAGTCAGGGCTGGAATGATGGCTTAAGAGCACTTGCTGCCCTTGCAGAATTGCTGGGTTCAATACCCAGCACCCACATGTTGATTTACAACCATCTGTAACTCCAGTTTTAGGGGATCAAATACCCTCTTCTGGCCTCTGTGAACACCAGGCACACACATGGTACACAGGCATACATGCAGGCAACCCCCATGCACACACAATAAAAGTTAAATCTAGCACTTTTCTCCAGAAATGCACATCCAGACAAGTCTGTGCCACGTGTCTGGCTTCCATTCATTTTTGCTATGCACCCTGGTGTTTCTAGAGTGCATCTCATGTAACCAAAGTCAGCCAGGAGGCGAGAGAAGGATGATTTTGAACTCACTTTCCTCCTGTTTCCACCAGGACAGTCTTAGGCCTGGGCTCTGTCACCCCTGTTTAGTGCTACAGGTTGACCAAGATCCTGAGGTGTTCTGGGCCAGCACTCCACCAAGTGAGCCTCATTCTCCACATTCCCGAAGCCCTGTTCTTATGTTCTGAACCCTGACTGTTCTGGTATTCACTGTGTAACCCAGGCTGACCTCAAATTCTGGTAATCCTCCTGCCTCAGCCAATTCAAAACATGTGTTTGTTCTATATAGCCGTCCCCATCTTGAAATTACCCTGAGAAGTCGTTTTGTGTCATTATGTCTCATTTGTCTAAATTCAGATCTGGCCTAAAAAGGGTGAGTGTAAACAACCAAAGCTATGCTTTTAGGTTTTGTCTTAGGATGCCTCCTATTAGGCCTACTGGGGATGGGATGGTAGTCAAACTTGATAGGGCTGCTAGAGCCCAGGCTCTGAGCCTAAGAATTCCAGTAACAGCATGCTCTGGAAAGTAGCCTAGTGCACCAAAACCCTTCCCATCCACTGAGATTTTTCCCTTTTCTTACCTAAAAGGCCAGACACACACTTTACAAATTGCTACTTTCTGCCTCAAAAATAATTAGCTCAATATACCAGCAGAAACAGACCTCCTAAGAGGTAAGTCTCATACCCTGGGACAGAAGGCCGAGGAACTTATTTACCATATCAAAGCAAACCTGGCAGCCAGGTTCTCCCTGGTTCCTCAGCCCCTGTTACAGGAGTCATTTTGGCTTGTATACCCAGTCCCCTACACTGAACCTTCAGCCCAGGGGATAGGCGCTCTCCCCTATATGATTCAACCATTTTGGTTGGTTCCCTTTCCTTTGGCGTCCTGGCGGCTGCACCTGGTTCTCCTCTTTCCCCATTCTCCTCACAGGTTCAGGGTCTTATCCACTCTGGACTCTGTCAGGTGTCTGACTCTGGTTATGCTTTCCCTTTTTCTACAGTAAACTTTGAAAGGTTCAGGCATTATGCTGGCCTGCCCCTGTTACCTGGTGAAACAGGCATTACCCTGGTCAGCCCAAGGTTCCATGGGAACTAAGTCTGCACGCAGGTGCAGAGGACCCCTTTAAAAGATAGGCACCTGCCTATTTACGCTCTCTGTTCCTCTGTTTCTCTGTCCGGCTCTCTGTTTCTCTGTTCCCTCACTCTGTGTGCTCTGTTCCCCTCTCTCTGTTTCCCCGCTCTGTCTCTCTATGGCGACCAGCCATGGCGGTCAGCCATTTACCCCTGTTCCTCTTCTTAGTCTCCCCATTCTGCCAAGCCTTATAATAAACTTATAGTCAATATGTCTGTCTCAGCATTTCTCTTTTCTTCTTTTTAAACAAAACAATAACAAACTTTCCCCTCGGCTATTCCTAAGGGCAGCCATGTCCTTTCCTATTTATGTTTTTCATTCACTATGAAGCCAACATTCCTTAAGTTTCTCTCCTCACTCTAGGACTGCAATCTCTAATCCTCCTAACACACACATGGACATCCTTAAAAGATAAATACCTGCATGAATAAAGAGGTTTATTTATTTTTATATTTAGGAATGTTCTGCTGCACCTGTGTATCTGTGTCTTATACGTTATTGACACGCACCCTTAGAGGGTGGAGGTGTTGAAAGGATTCAGGCAGTATGCGGGCCTGCCCCTGTTACCTGGGAGAATGCACTCAGGCAGTGCTCTGGTCAGCCCAGGTTCCAGGAGCACTAGTCTGCACTAGTCCCTTTAAAAGACAGACCCCTGCCCATTTACGCTATGTTCTGTCCACTTACACCACTTACACTCTCTTACCTTCTTCGTCTCTCTCTCTTACTGTTCTGCTCTTACCCTCTTTGTCTCTTGTCTCTACCCCCCTCTTGCTCTCCCGCTCCCTCCGCCACTTTAATAAACTCTGTGGTTAACGTATCTCTTGTTTCGAGTTCCTTTAACGTAAACAGAAGAACAATAGATGTTCCTGAAACTGCGTGGAATTAAAGATGATTGTGAGCCACCGCGTGGTGCTGGGAATGGAACCTCCTCTGCCGCAGCAGCAAGCACTTTTAACCACCGCTTTCAAGTAAGATCCAGTCCTCCCTTAATCAGCGTTTTATTTTTTCAAAGTGAGGGTGGAAAAGCGATACAAGTGAAGCAAGAGAGAACAAGGTGGAAAAGAAGGTCTGAAAATAGTTGCCAGGACTCCAAAATTAGCATAAGAGAAAAAACAGCAAAGAACAGACACACAAGCGTTGTGCCCAGATTCTGAACCCCCAAATCACCAAGAGCCCTGATCCAATGCAAAAGCAAAGAGTCTTTCATTCTAACGAGTTAACTGTATTAACTTGGGTCCTCCATTTGTCTGACACAGCAGGTGGAGCAAGGAGGAACCAGAGGGACCATGGGGCAGGGAATTCATTGGGATAGAGCAAGGGGCGTGTCTGGGGTCTGCAACAGTCCCAGTATTGATTGCTTCTGGGCTTGGGTGACCTGTCTTGTGTTGACTGGTCAACTACAGCTGCAGGTAGGTTGCTATGGCCTATAGTCCCTCCCATGGTGGTTGCTATGCTCTGCATTCCACAGTTACCGAAAGCACATTCAGAATCCTCCAGCTAACTTCTGATTGGTTCCTTGCCACATGGAGATATCTGCCCTCCTAGTGACTAGAATGTAGGGCAAGGTAGGGAGCTCAACACATGTTGCTGAGTCAGGGGCCTTTGTCTTGCTGGGTCTTTTCTGCAGCCTCGTGGAGGAGCGCAGGTCCTGGCAGGAGGGGGAGTGGCCCAAATGATGACCCGCACAGTTATAAGATGGCGCTGAGAGGAACTGAGGTGAAGCTTCAAGTGTTTACTTAGAAAAACAATTGGCGGGCTGGGCGTTGGTAGCACACGCCTTTAATCGCAGCACTGGGAAGACAGAGGCAGGCGAATCTCTGTGAGTTTGCGGCCAGGGCTCCAAAGCTACACAGAGAAACCCTGTCTCGAAAAAACCAAAAAAAGAAAAAAAAAAATTGGCTGCCCAAAGTCACACCGGATGAGGTCATCACACTCGCAGACCATGCCCGAGAGGGGATAGGACACTAGATACATGACACAAATACCTTTAAAATTATTGGATAATACTTTACCCGCCCTGCAGTTTTTCACTTTAAGAGGGCCCCACCGTTAAGCAATAAACGAGAGAGACCTTGCTCGACTTGTCGTGCCTCTCTGTCTTCCGGTTTCAGGCAGGCTGCTGGATGGGCGGACAGCACACTCTACCCTCTCCAACTTTGACCCAGGGGGATGCCCAGAGACCCCCCCCACACACAGCTTGTCATGGCTGCCAAACCAGGGGGGACTGGGTGAGGGTCTGGTCCCTTCACTTGAAAGTAATCTATGGCTCATTGTAATGCTAAAACCCACACCCCTGAGATCCCAGAGTGGACTAAGTGGATATGTGACCTTTGGTTTGATAGTCTGCAATTAAAAGCACTCTGCATTCAAATGAGCCTAACCCACCTTAAGTTACAGAACTTTTCTTCCTACTCAGTCCAGCATCCTCCTCTGGAAATCTGTTAATAAACTATACCCGCTTCTGTTGCTATTGTGTACCTAGTCAATGCTTCTTCAGGGACTCAAAAACCCAAACTTTGGGGAAGGGATAAGGCCCACTGACCCAGGTATCAGCTAACTTCTAAAGGTCAGAGGCCTGGGAGAGAGCCATATGTCTCCCCTTCCCTTGGAAGTCCAGGTAGTTGCTCATCCATGGCTCTAAAAAGTTTAGTGAGGCGGGAAACACCTCTACATTTAAGCTGCATTGGCCCAAGGGTTCAGGGCTTGGTTCTGAGACATTGATTTCAAGTAATTTGAAAGTTCAAGGCAATTGAATCTGTCCAGAGGGGATGGAGAAATCAGATACCCCAAAGCCCACACCAGCTCTGGAGCACAAACCAACATGCCAGACTGTGAAGTCTCCCCCAGATCTTTTCCACCATCGCCTTAGTCAGGGAGAGAGATCTCTGGTTGGCTCAAAGCTACCAGCAAAGGCTCCGGGCTTGGGCTCCTTCCACGCTCAGGGACTTCGTAAGACACAGTGTAGGGAAAAGGATCTAGCCAAAGAAACACACCCTGAACAGAGCCAAAGAGACACACTTTGACCCAGCAACCAGAACCAAAAAATGTACCCTGACTCTGAAACTAGTGCCAGTGAAACACACTTTGTCCCTGAAACTAGAGCCCAAGCTGGCCCTAAGCCTATGCAGAAAACTAGCCAATCCCTGAACAGAGAGCTAGCCAATCAGTTTTGGGATTCAAATTGGACCAATCCCCGCCCCCTGGAAAACTTAGATAAACCCTGTGTGCACACAGAATTAGTGAGTGAGAGAGAATAAAGATCCTTGAAGGAGCTTTGAGTGAAGACCTTCCTTTGCAGCTGAGTGGCAGAGGGGCAATGGCAGAACAGAGCAGCAGAGAAGAGCAGCAGAAGGGCAACCTCAAAGCGAAGCAGCAGAGACAGAACAAAGCGAGCAACATTGTAACACTTCTGTCAGGGGAAACATTCCTTTGACAGAGCAGAGTTGTTACTCTAGGGGGGCAGGGGATGGTGCTCGGGGCAACTTTGCAGACAAAGCCCATTTCTGCCTGAGCAGAGCTGATACACTGGGGAAGCCCCCCTTGAAACAGGGCTGTAAGCTGCTGCGCTCACTGTGACCTGTGGTATTCCTTGGCTCCTGAGCTCCAGGATACCTTTACAACTGAGCTGTGTAACACTCAGTATTCTGTGGTTCCCAAGTTCCAGGATACCTGTCCCATCCGAGTTGCCCAAAAGGCTTACAACAGGGTCTCCCCTGATTAGCCAAGCAGCACCAAGTGGGCCAAAGAATGCCAAAAGAGGCCAACTGAGACAGGCTGCAGAGTTAAGGTAGGGAAGCCCGGGCTGCCACAGCCGTAGAAGGAACCAGACCTTCACTCTGTAGGCCTTTGACTCAGCAACATGTGCTGAGCTTCCGACCTTGTCCCAGTCACTAGGAAGCCAGATATCCTCCATGTGGCAAGGAACCAATCACAAGTTAGCTGGCAGGTTCTGGATGTGCTTTATGGTAGCAGTGGAATGCAGAGCATAGCAACCGCCCTGGAGGGCCTATAGGCCATAGCAACCAGTTGACTAATCAACACAGGACAGGTCTCCCAAGCCCAGAAGTGCACAATCCTGAGACTGTTGTGGACCTTACACACTCCACTTGCTCTGCCCCAATATATTCCCTTCCCCACAGTCCCTCTGGGTCCTTCTTGCTCCACCCACTGTGTCAGACAGACAGAGGAACTGAGTTAATACATTAACTCGTTAATTGATAAAAGACTCTTTGCTTTTGCATCAGATCAGGTCTCTTAATGATTTGGGGTTTCAGAATTTGGGCACAACATTGACAGGAGCAGTCACACCCACTTCATTCCCTGGGCCTGGGGATCTGGGTGTCTAGGGGTGAAGTGGGTGGGACTGTTCCCCATACTCACCATTTCTTCCTGTGTCTTTCCCCAGTGCAATCGGAGCATATACAAAGTCAGTGCCTCAGCAGGCTATACACCAGAGCCCCTCTGCAAGAAAGCTGTCTAACTGCAGCACCAGAAAAGAACACTCCCAAGTCAAGTCGGGTGCCTTCTCCTCCTACCAACTGGGGATTGGACATTTCCACCCATCCTTTTGGCAATTCTGTTTGGCCTGTAATCCAAGTCCACAAAGTCCTAAGACATGTGACTGCTGAGAGTGAAATCATCAGGTCTCAACCACACAGTACCCTTATCAGGCATGGCTTTCCCCTGGGTGCAGATCCCGCCCAGGGATTTTAGTTGTATTTAAACAGAACTTGGCACTGGATTTTCAGAGTTTCCTCGGTTGTTTTCCTTGAACCCCCCCCACACACACACATTCAGATTTAGTGTTCCAGGGAGACAACCCCTTGATCTCAAAGGAGTGTTGGTAGGTCAGGTGAGGCGTCCAGAATAAGCGTGGGGTCTTGAGACTGTATTACGTCGAGAAATTTGAAGAAGGTACTGCACTTTGTGGACAAGGATTTCTCTCTCGAATCATCTCTCACACTATTAGCTCAGTTAATAAAAATATCACCAGAAGGACATTAAAACTTAATTATCCAGAGAAACTGGAGCTTTAGCACTACAGACGATTGAAAAGAGAATGGAGGTGTGAGCGGTGGGTAGTTGGAATCAGCTTTGGCAAGCAGCCTGTGTATCACACCAAGATCACAGTGAAAACGTGAGGCAGGCAGTCTGTGGGGGTTGGGGAGAAGAGGTCCTATACAGGGAGAGGGGAGAGTTCTGGCTGTGGTCACACATGTTCTTTGGCAAACAGGCAACATTTAACCCCATCCAAGTACTCCCTTTTTAAAATAGTTTTAAGTTTGGTTTATGATCAGATACATCCTGGGACTAGAGGCAGTGTGCTAGCTCCTTTTAAACTGCTTTTAGGTGCATGTACAATAAGGTAACCAGGCCCCCAGAATGTACAATTAAGGGGGAGAAAAAAAATCCTATAATTACCATATTGGCTTATGCATGGAAATGCATGGATATAATTAAAAACAAATGTTTCATGGAAAAGGACATGCTTATTGAACAGCAGCTTACAAACTCAAGCCTGTCTGTCAATCAAAAGACAGCCCACACATACCCCAGTGAAATACACATACAGGAGGCAAAATTTACCTGGTTTGGCAGCATATTCCCAGTGCTCAGGAGATGGAAGCAGGATGATAAAGAGGAAGTTCAAGGCTAGCCTTATTGATACAGGAATTTGGAGGCCAGCCTAGGCTACCTGAGTGAGATGGGACCTCATACACACAAAAAGATAAAACATGTTCTAAAACTTCAGAGACAGACTGACAAGGGACACAGAGCTTCACAGACTGTCATTCCCTGATGCTGAGGCAAGAGAACCTGAGGAAATGAGTTACTGATTGTCATTGTTGAAGTGCAAGATGGCTTGTCACTCACTAATTAATTAATTAAAAGGAAGATGATTCAGTCTTTACAGGACTTCTCATTCCACTTTGAGTATGGGCTGTGGACGTGACAGATAGGATAACCATAGCCATGTCAGCCATAATACAAAGATAAATTATATTTCTAAATTAAACACTGCTTTTAACCTTCCTTTATGTGTAGGCTTTCTTCATTATTTTTCTTTTGGCATTGTTGGTACTTGATTATAACCTCAGACAATTTTTCTTTTAATCTATTCTACACCTGGATTCATTTTACAATGCATTCTATATTTTCATACATACTCAATCTTACCCATTAGTGTGGATGGAGGAGAAGTAATTGACCTATAAATTGTCATTAGACTCATGACCCAAAGCCACAGTGCTGGGAATTGAACCTAGGTCCTTTGGAAGACTGCTTGAGCCATCTCTCCAGCCCCAGACCTTGTATTTTCAATCTTGTGAAATCTGTATTTTCTAGATATATAACAGTTTCCAACTAAACACCTATAACAGAATTCAAGTCAACTCCAAAACCTCCTCTCCAGTCTTGTAAGGCAGGAAGAGAGAGTTCTGTGGTCCCTCTTAGTCAGAGAATATAGTATGGAACTTATTAACCATCAGCCTTCTGCCCTCTTTCCCCCAAAAGATTTCTAGGACCATAACTTGGGGGCTGAGGAGCATTGCAGCAGGAGCCCTGGAAACAAGATAGCATATGAAAAGAAACCAATTGACAGGAAAAGACTGAAAGCCATTTCCCATGTGGGCTATCTACAACCAGCAGAACTTACCCAACAAGAGCTTACAGTGTAGATGGAGGAGAAGTGAGTAATTGACCTATAAATTGTCATTAGACTCAGGACCTGAAGTTTTTGTTGTTGTTGTTGTTGTTTTGAGACAGGGTTTCTCTGTGTAACAGTCCTGGTTGTCCTGGAACTCGCTTTGTAGATCAGGCTCACCTTGAAACTCACTGAGATCCACCTGCCTCTGCCTCCCAAGTGCTGAGATTAAAGGTGTGTGCCACCACTGCCTGGTGACCGGATGTTTTTGCATGTGTGCTTTTTTTCAATTCTCTAGCCTACCTCTATTCTCCAGGCTGTCTTTCTTTTCTTTTTTAAGTTTTATGTTTATGTCTGTGCATGCATGATGTTTGTGATGGGGTTTGGGTGTGTGTGCACGTGGAGGGGGTATTGACACGATGCCCGAATGATAGCTACAGGAAAACTCTGTGGAGTCGGTTCTCTCCACCCACCTCAGGTCACCAGGCTTGCATGGCAAGTGCCTGCCCCTGCTGAGCTATCTAACCAGCCTGCTTTGTGTTTCTTTAAAAAACTGTTTCCTTTACTAACTATAGCTCCTCGAGCAGTTTTTTGTTTTTTGTTTTGTTTGTTTGTTTTTTTTTTTTTTTTGTTCTGGGACACGAGAACCTGTATATCTTAGTAGGTGTCCCCCAGACTCAGATATGTACCTACAACACTGTCATTCAAGGCAATGTCCATTTTGGTAAGGAGTCTCAGTGCTTCGCCATTAGTGTTAGCGCAGGAAAACTGTCTGAATGCAGTTTACTTCATGCCTCGGCCAATTTTCGTCAATATTCACCAGTCTACATGCTTTGTCTATCTTCTCTTTTTCTCCCCTCACTTTGAGTTACAGCCTTTTTGGCTTCATGGAATAATGAAGAGTGAGCCAGTTCCCAGGGAAGGGTAGTAGGGGTTAACCTGCTTATTCCTGTTAACACTGGCCACAGGGGTATGTGGAGCAAAAATAAGAAAACACTTATGCCGGGCCATGGTGGTGGTGTGCACCTTTGATCCCAGCACTCAGGAGGCAGAGGCAGGAGGATCTCAGTGAGTTCCAGGCCAGCCTAGTCTATCCGGAACAACTAGGGCTTTAACACAGAGAAACCCTATCTCAAAAAATCAAAAAATAGAATAAAAGAGGGGGGGAGAGGGGGAGGGAGGGAGGGAGGGACAGAGGGGAGGCAGAGAGAGAGAGAGAGAGGGAGGGAGAAGGGGAGAGAGGGAGAGACAGAGAGGAGAGGGTTTGGGAACAATGGACTACACCCTACCTAGGTGGGATCAAAAGAGGGCTGCATTTGGGGAGGAGTAATGCTCATCAGCTCAGGGAAAACCTTTCTCTTGGAGAATGCTTCAGAAAAGACCACTTCTGAATGGTATTCTCCTCAAAAAGCTCCCCATGTGTCGTCTCCCCTGCTCTCTCCATTACCACCCCACCACCGCCCATACATACAGCAGAAGCCCAGAGTTCAATAAGCACTTTTTAAAAAAGATTTATTATGTATACAACATTCTGCTTCCATGTATATCTGCACACCAGAAGAGGGCACCAGATCTCATAACGGATGGCTGTGAGCCACCATGTGGTTGCTGGGAATTGAACTCAGGACCTCTGAAAGAGCAGTCAGTGACCTTAACCTCTGAGCCATCTCTCCAGCCCTCGATAAGCACTTTCATATCATGTGTGCATAAGTAGGGAAAGACCGATGACCTCTGGGGCCAGGGTCCTTCACCACTATGTTCCCATTGAATAGGAATGAGAACCATTAGATAAAGCTCAGCAGCCTGTGCCTGTGTTTTTAACCCAGATGAGTTGTCTGAGGTTGTGCCCTGTCTGGAAGTGAAGCCCTGATGTGCTTCCCAGGCTTGGCCTCCTCAATGTTCCAGAGCAGCATTAGAGTTCTGTGGGCCCAACAGGAAGATACAGAAAAGCCACAGCAGCAACGGCTTTTGATGGGAAGCAGTCACTGAGGGCAGCCATGAATGGAGCTCCTTCTCCTCAGGGCTCTGTCACACTTGTACCTTTGCTGGGGAATCCTTTGGAGATCAACACTTATAATGGTACCCGGCCCAGTGATTTGGACAGTCAACGCTGCCTTCTTCTGAACATAGACTCCATGGCAGCCTCAGGAAATCACTCCTTCCACGGGAAATTGGGTGATGCATGGGATGTTAGAAGAGCAAGATTCATCCATTCATCAGGCTGCCTAAACATCACAAGCATGCCCCTGACAGCTGCCTGGGTGGCCTGCAGACCACATAGTCCAGACAATGGACCAGGGCATCAGGAAAAGTCTTTTTGATGCTGAGCCTGCTTTGACATGACCGCCATCCTCCCCACCCCGACACACACACACACACACACACACACACACACACACACACACACTACCAGGTCTGAGCCCTTGGAACCACACAGGTCTGGGAGTTAGACCCTTCATCACTTCCATCCTCTAGGAGAGATATTGATCTCCACTGTTGATCCTCTAGCAGAGAAACAACCACTGTCCTATGGAGCTGTCCCGACTTCAGAATGGCTCTGGTTTTCACTTTCTGAGAGGATTGGTTCAGATTCCTCAACCAAAGAAGTACAAAGGCTTTGACATTTGCTTAAGTCACATAAAAGAAGTGTCATCTCCGGGCTGGAGAGATGGCTCAATGCTTAAGAGCACTGGCAGCTCTTTCAGAGGGCCTGTGTTCAATTCCAGCAACCACTTGGTGGCTCACAACCATTTATGGTGGGATCCGATGCTCTCTTCTTGAATAAAGCCATACATGCAGATAGAGCACTCATACATAAAATAAATAATCTTAAAAAATAGAAATATGGTCTCTTAAAAAAAAAAAACTGGGCCCAACAGAAATGTCTCTGTAGTTAGAGTGCTTATAGCTATCACAGAGGACCTGAGTTCCATTTCCTGCACCTGTATCGGGTGGCTCACAAGGCCTATGAGGCCACTGCTTTCAGGACAGGCATGCAAGCTACACACACGGATGAAACACAAAAGAACTATTTAAAAAA
Organism: Cricetulus griseus; assembly: GCF_003668045.3. Lineage (NCBI taxonomy): Eukaryota > Metazoa > Chordata > Mammalia > Rodentia > Cricetidae > Cricetulus > Cricetulus griseus. Next base: position 97,975,944 of record NC_048598.1, read on the forward strand.
AGAAATATTTATAAATCCAGGGAGGAAGATCCAAAGAATCCAGAGTCTCTTTCCCTCCCAAAGGTGCTGTCCCACACGAATCGAAGAAACTCATGAGGGAAACCTCCTCCCCAGCAGCTGCCGCCCTGGGGAGAGGAGTCGATCTGTCCCTGGGGCCCTCAGTCTTCATTGGTGATGAGATTCTCAATGTAGGCATCCAGCTCATCATCTGAGCTGATGTTTAAGTCCTCCTGCGCTTTCTGCAGGAGTGCCCTGACATTGGTCCTTAGCTTCTGGAGTTTCTCCTCTGTCTCCCGGAGCTTTTTTTGAGAGATGTGTAGGCTCTCCTCTGAGGCCCTGGCTCTGGAGTCAGCACAGCTTTGGTAGGAATTACAGAGATTCTGGAGCCCTGCTTCATATTGCTTAAAACACTCTTTCAGAGGAAGAGACAGTAACTCTTCTGAATTCATTGCGCCCAGCTCCTTCTTGGATATGGAAAAACTCAGAGGCATAAAATAACGTAGGCAGTTCCAGAGAATCTGGACCAGGAGGTCAGTGGTCTCATGGTTGGCCTTTGGTGCCGTAGTGTCAGGTTCAATGCAGTAGCAGTCAGAGGTGGAGGAGCCCTGTAACGCCATCACCTGCAGGTCCATGGTGTCTTCCTCTTCTTTCACACTCTCTTGCTGCCCATCAGTGCTCTGATACTCTGGCGATGGTTTCATCAGCCATACATTTGCACTGCCTTTCTCTACCCAGCAGTCTCTCGGTGTAGCATCCCTGGGTACATCTTCAAACTTGACTTTCCACCACACAGCGTTCTCGCCCACCTCCACGGCGGTGACATGGCCCCTGTAGCACTCTCCTTTCACGCGAACCGCTACGTACAGCCCTTTATCTTTCTCAGCTGTCTTGAGGTCAGCCGGATTCTCTTCCTCGGTACTGTCTGAGAGCTCGTTAGCCTGAATCTTTTCCTCATTCACAGTCAGTCTGCCCCATTTGCAAGACTCCTTCCTTTTCTCCTCAGCCTCTTCCTCATCAGAGACTTCAAGACTCCGCTTACGATTACACCATACCAGTGAGGGCCTAATGGGAGGATCTGGCTTCTCTGTCACTGGAGTCTTCATGGATTCCGGGGTTTCCACCTTACAAAGGTTGTTGGAACTGGGGACTACAGACATTGACAGGAATTGGACCAGAGGAGTGGGCTGGGTTACAGTTTTGACCATGGGGCTCCCCAGCTTTGGGGGTGTCTCAGGTGGCTGGAGCAGCGTGGCCTCTCTTTGGGCTGCTAGAGCAGGAGATTTTGGGTTGGGGCAGAAGATAGAAGCCCTCTGGAGCGGTCTGGATGGTCTAGGAGCATGCATGGACTGGGGTCTTCTTCGGGTATTCTTGTTCACTCCACACACAGGTGGTTGAAGACAGTGAAGTCTCTGAGCAGGACATTTAGTGAAAGGTCTCATGGTTACTTCCAAAGGTAATTTTTTCAGGTCCCCTAGGGAACAAATGGGTTTGGTTTTCTTAAGGGCCTTAAGCTTCCTCTGCTGTTGGCAAATTTTCTCTGTCAGCTGCTTCTGCCTTTCTTCTTGTGTCTTTGGAACCCTTTTTAATATTCCCATGGGAATCTTCTCCTTCAGTTCAAAAGCCTCACACTGGTCCTGCTCAGGGTCAGGGTTCATGGAGCAAACCCAGTTGTCTGGGTAACCATCTTCTATAGCACTTAACTGGAAGGGGAGGGTCCTCCACTTCAGACACAAATCGCACTGTATGGTGGCCGGGACTTGCATAGCCCTCCGGCGTTTGAAATGCAGCTCATCAGATGGGGGTCGGTTCCAGTTGGCAGAGAGGTAGCCAAACTCATCCCAGAACTTAGTGATTCCACGCCGGGCAATGGCTATGTCCTTCCAATATTGTGCCAGGTGCTCCCCCAACGCCCGCAGCAGGTGGCGGTACTCCTTGGCATCAGCAAAGTCTTGCTTGTTGTGTGTAGGCTCCAGGACCAAGTAGGGCACATCAATGACCCCAACAACCCCACCACATGTCATGCCTTTTTCCAGCTGTGGGCCCACTTTTTCATACATCTTGATCAGGCGGCTGCAGTTGTAAATAAACATGCCATCATGGTCACGGTGTTCAATGTTGACCCCAAAAACAAAGTTCAGTTCCTTGGGTTCTTTGAGGGCTTGCTGCTTGGCATCCTTGATCCTCTTCTTGACATCAGCTTCTCTTCGAAGGGTGATGGCTGTGTTCTGGACCTGCCGCAACATCACCCTGGAGTCCCTGGAGTTGTCTCCACCTACGTGTGTCTCCAATGCGCGAGCTTTGCTCTCTGCTTCCCGGGCCTTCTCCTCAGCAAGCCGTGCTACTTGTTCTGCCTTCTTCACCTCTTGTTCTGCCCGGGTTTTGAAACGGCTTGATGCGAATGTGTACTTCCTGGGCTTGTACAGGCAGCAGGAGAGCTTTTTGGTGTGCACTTTGTGGCCGTGAATGAAAATCCTCATCCGGGGATTGATGTAGAGCATAGCAGCATAGGCACAGAAGGAGTACCGCTCCGGCTTCATGCCTTCTTGGGATAGCTCTGCCATCCGGATATCTTTCGGATTTGAGGCTATGTCTAGTTCAGGCTCTCCATTATCCATGAGCTTGAGATTAAAAATGATCACCAGGGTTCCACTATTCCCAGAAATCTTCATGAACTGAGCCATCACTTCTCCCTCAGTGTGGAAGGGAGAATACTTGTAGATGAGCTCTGTCTCTATGGCAAACTTCTCCACATTGTCTGTGACAGGCTCTCGGGTCTGCATATTCCAAGTAGGCAATGGGACTATCACTTCATCGATGCCTTCTTCCTCATGAAAGGTTTGAGACAGGAAGAGGCAGCTCATGGTGTCTTCCTTCTTGGTGAATAGGATGAAATCCTTCCCAATACGCATTGCGCCTGATTTTAGCCCATTCCCATACCGCCCGATCTGTGTGGACTCTGGTGTTCGTTTGCCTGATTTCCCAAATTGGATCACACTGATAGCATCATTTGGGTCCATTCCTGCTCCATTATCCAGAAAACAAAGCATGAATCCTCCTCGAAGGTCCACTCGCCTTTCAGCATAAATATCTATTCGGGTGGCATGGGCATCTCTTGCATTATCAACCAGTTCAGCAAGGGCACCAAACAAAAATTCATGAGTGGTTGAATTTGTGTGTAGATATTCAAAGGTTAGTTGAGCCCGGTTAAGACTGCTGTAATTGGCAAATGCCATGACTCTCCAGTTTTACCCACTAACTGAGAAATATATGTATTGAAGCAGATTTTCTTGGGTTCTACTCAGCAAAGGATAGCTCTTGCTTCTTAAGGACAGATGAAACAATTTATCTAGTAACTATCCAAAATAGTTAAATCTGGGACTGGCTTCTTTCTTTTAATCTTTTCAATGACTATGATGTGATTATCTTTTTTGGGGGGGTCCTAAACCTGAATTTCTAAAGAACTTTGAGTGTTGTTTCCTTATTTCATTTCAGACATCCTGGGTCAAATGTTGATGGTCCTCAACAGCCATAGAGTTGACTATTACTGTTTTATCTTGTCATTCTTGGAGCCATTTCCTGTCCTAAATTTTCTGATGAGAAGACTTACCGATGTGGAAATCTACTTTTATCAGGAAACTTAACTTCCTCCTACATCTTCACCACCAGAGACTGAAGTATCCTTATATAGACGCAGTACTGGAGTGTACATCCGGTGTCCCCTTTGGCAACTGATAAAGGTCTTTGGGTCTCCTTTCCAGTCTTTTAAATTCAAACCCAGACTAAACCCAGCTTGATGTTATGCCACAATCACCACAGGGTGATGTGTGAGATAACCTCACAGTGATCAACAGGACCACCCAAATCTCCTGTGGTGGGCAGTGGCCCTACACCACTTCCCTGCCAGGCCTGGGTCCTGTGGCCACTTCCTCCCACCTCCCCGGGAGGAATGAGTCTTCACTTTCCAGGCCCAGACCCAGGGTGTAGGACAGTTACCAACGCACAACTAACCAGTTCGCGCGTGAGCTGCCCGCAGCTCCCAGAATCCTTTGTCTGTCTCTTCCTTAGAACTGGAGTTTAACCGTCCTCCTGCGCTAGGAACCACAGCTGCCTCCGCGGAGCGCCAACTGTCGCTGGATGATGTCTCTACAGAACTAAAATCGGGAGATGGGCTGGGTGCTGGGCCAAAAGATGACAAAATTCAGAGTTTGCTGATTCTCTGCCATCGCTAAAGCCATCTCAGTTTCTGTTTTGTGTCGTTTAGTGTGTCGTTTAGTGCACACAGCTATGGGCCTTATTTTATTAAACTTTTTTTTTCCTTTTTATGTTTTCTGCGTGAGTATATACCTCTTGTGTGTGGATGCCTGAGGAACTAGCTGGTCCTCTGGAACTGGAATTATAGGCAGTCTGTAAGTTTCCAGACCTGGGTCCTGGGAATCGAACTCGGTTTTCCAGGAAGAGCAGTAAGGTCTCTTAACTGCTGACTCATCTCTCTGGCCCTTCTTAAATTCTTTGAACAAGATGCCAAGAACCTGGATAGACTAGTACAGGCACCATTAGTAACAGTGGACCTAAGGAAACTATTTTTGTTGTTTTGGGATTTGAGTAGTGTCTGTCTCCATGTTTTTATATTTAATTAACCAATTTTTTAATTAATTTGGGATCCTTGCTATGATGGGTGTCCCAGAAATTATTGTTTGTTGGTCTGGTGCCTGTGTTTTGTGGCATTTGCAGGTTTGGCCTCCAGAAATCTAAACTAGAAACAGTGGTGGCCAGGAGTGGTGGTGCATACATTTATTTCCAGCATCCGGCAGAAAGGTGGATCTCTCTGAGTTAAAGGCCAGTTTGGTCTGCATAGCTGCATAGTGACCCTGTCTTACATTACAGTCTAAGAACTGCACTTGACACACAACATGCCATTTTTCTCTGAGGAAGATGAGGAGGAACAAGAAAACACACAGGACATTAAACTTGAGAAACTATAAAGGGAAACTAAAGGTAACGGGATGATAGTGATAAGGCAGAAGGAGAATGACTAAAGCACTTTATTAAAAAAAAACATAAGGAGGGAGGGGAGAGAAGGCTCAGTGGTTAAGAGCACTGGCTGTTCTTTCAGAGGACCTGGGTTCAAGTTGCAGTATCCTACATGGTGGCTCATAAACATCTCTAATTAGATGCAGAGGCTCCAACACCTTCTAGTCTTGAGGGACACTGCACACATGTGTTACACATATATACATACAGGCAGGCAAAAACACCATACATATGAAAATTTCAAAAATGCAATGTCATAATGATATAGAATACCTTGAATGCTATTTGTTTTAAGTTTATGTGTATGGGTATTTTGTCTGCATGTGAGTCTGTGTACCATGTGTATGCTTGATACCCAAAGAGGCCCAAAGAGGGTATCAGAGACCCTGGAACTGGACTTAAAGACTTTTTGGAGCCACCATTGTGTGGGTGCTAGGAAAGAAACTGGGTTCTCTCCCAGAAATGCCAGGGCTCTTAACCCTCGAGCCATCTCTCCAGTCCCCTTCTATGCTAATTAAAAAAAAAAAAACAGAAAATGAAAGATAAGCTAGACTGCCTCCATTGCTTAGGAACTAAACCTCTTGGTGCACACCTAGGAACCCCTCGTTCTTCATGGAGTCCCCTCTCAGCCTTTTCTTCCAGACATCTTCATTCTTTTGTGACTCTCTCTACCTGGGACCCATAACTTCCACAGTAGGCTGGGAGGAAAGTAGTCAGCCTTCACTGTTCTTCCTGTCCTCCAGTCGCATCTCTTCAAGATTAAGCCCTACGACTGCTACAACCTGCCTGTCTGAGCCTTTCTTCTCAGAACCCCCCTTGAAATTCTACCTCTTGCTGCAGACCCAGAGTCCCCCTAGTTCTTCCCCAAAAGCCCTTTCAGCCATTCTTTGTAGATAATCTCCACTCTCTATGACTTAAAATCCACCTGCAGAACTGTTCCTTACCAGGGACCCCACAGCTGCCACACTTGACTTGGGCACAGAGTGAGCAACAGCAACCAAAGAATAGAACATCAGTATAACAAAGAGGATAGCAGACATCTACAACAAGAAACACTTCAAGCACCATGACTCCAGATGTTTAGATCCTAGCACAAAAACACAGATGTGGAAAACCAAAAAAAAAAAAAAAGTGTCTCCTACAAAAGTATCAATCTTATTGTGTTAGTTCCCAAGAAAAGCAATTTTAGCTGAAGTTCAAGACAAGAACTTTAAAATAAAAATTACTGATATGTTTAAAGGTCATAAAGAAGATATGAATAAGTCTTTTGTTTTCTGTTTTTTGAGACAGGGATTCTCCCTATAGCTTTGGCTGTCTTGGAACTTGCTCTGTAGACCAGGCTGGACTCAAAATCATAAAGATCTGCTTCCCAAATTCTGGGATTAAAGCAGGCACTACCACCACCCTCTGAACAAATAATTGTCATTAACAAATAGATGGAATAAATAAAATATGAGACTTGAAAAAACAATTTAATAAATAGAATCATAAAAGAATACTCAAATGGAAATAAAGCTAGAAATGAAAAACTCAAGCTGTCAAAAATCTCAGAGGTAAACCTCAACAATAGATTAAAAGTCATGGAAGAGAGTATTTCAGGTCTTGAAGACAAGGTAAAACAAATGGATAGCTTAGACTTGAAAAACATCAAGTAAAAACAACAAAAAACAACCAGGTACAAAATACTCACCAGAGGGGAAATCTAGTACACCATGAAAAGACCAAACCTACAAATAATTTAAGTATAGAGGAAGGGGAAGAGGCCCAGGCCAAAGGAACAGAAAATATTGTTTTGTTTTTCATGACAGGGTTTCTCTGTGCAACACCTCTGGCTGTCCGGAACTCACTTGTAGATTGGGCTGGTCTCAAATTCACAGAGATCCGCCTGCCTCTGCCTCCTGAGTGCTGGGATTAAAGGTGTGTGCCACCAATACCTGGCTAGAAAATATTTTTAATAAAATTTTAGAAAATTTTCACAGTCCAAGGAAAGAGATACCTATCACAGTACAGAACACCTAATAGACTGGATCAGAAATGAAAGTCCCCGTGACACACAATAATCAAAACACTAAATGTACAGATACTCCAAAGAGAGCATGAGGAGGGACAACTGACACTAAATGCCTTTTGAAAAGTCACATGGAAACCTACTAATGTGTAGATGTTTCCTAAAATACAGAAATATATGAAAGGAATTTAAATGTACTCACCATGTAATGGAAGAGGCAGTGCCCAAATTGGACATCTTACGCCACCAAGTAAAACCTCCAGTGGCAGGAATGGGTTGCTTCTTACTGCGTTGTTGGCCAAGAAGGTCCTTGGTCCTCTTGATATACCCCTCAAAATCACAGGATAGAGCCAAGGCTATTGACTACCCTCCATAATTTCAGCCCTTCTACTGAAGATACAACTTACTTTTACATCAAACCTGGAGAAGTCAACCAGATGCCCAACTAGATGCAACCCCCCCCCCTTACTGACTAGTGTACATGCTGAAGGGTATTTTGTACATTACAGGAGTAGAAAGGTAGTCATCAATATCACTGGGCTGTGAACCCTGCCACCTACCACAGAGAACTGTCTGCAAAATATACTGGTGCAATAGCAGAGCCAATGTTATGGGATTGAGCAATGACTTTTGGACTTAATTGAAGGCTCACTGAAAAAGATGGAGCCCATAACTGATACTGCTAAAGTTGCCAGGATTCTGAGACTAGCTAGGTCATAAGCCTTATCTAATGGAAAACTCCCCTCTCTTATTCTGCTAAAGGAACATAGCAATGAAATGACTCCTAATTATCACTAGACTCATAGCTCAGATCATTACTGTTCAGCCCTCATCAAAGAAATTTCTTCTTGTAATAGATGGTAATTATCACAAAGATCCATAAGTAGACAATGAGCAGAGTGTGGTGCCCCCGCCACGAGCAAGTCTAATGTATCTGGCGAAAAGCCTGGAGATTTAAATGAATGACAAGATGTCCAGTCGTTTGCTTAGAGAATGTGTGGCTGACCTTTATTGCAGGGAGGGAGAAGCCTTATATACAGACTTACAGCACAGTGGGAAAACCCCAAGTGGAAGAGTTTGTGTTTTTCCGATTAGATGTTTATGCCAGGGGGGCAAGGCTGGGACTGTGAGCCAGGACTAGAAAATAGGATGCACCTGTGGTTATTGGCTGACAAACGACTCACAGAGACCAGGTGGGGGCTGAGGCCCAACAACAGAGATTGAGAAACTTTGTAATGCTCAGCCCTCAAGGGGATGTCTTTCTCAAACCCCCATCCTCAGGGTTCAGGGATCTATGTGTAAGAGGAGGCTGGAAGATTCTAAGAGCCACAAGTAGTGGATGACTCCAAGGAAACAGGCACTGCAGAGCTGATGCACACATGAGCTCACAGTGGCTGTGACAGCACACACAAGACCCGCACAGGTTCAAACCAGACAAAACCCCAATGCTGAGGGGGTGGGGGAGTGATCTGAATTGTAGAATTATGGTCTGTTTGTGTTTGCAAGCAGTTCTTTTCATTGTTCCCTGTCTGATCGTATAAATGCCATGCAGGGATAATGGTGAGAGGTTCACTAATAGAAAGGCTTTGAATGAATTTACTATGACACAGAAAAAGGCAAAATTAGCGTTTATCAAACATGATGTGTAGCACAGTAGATTCTGCAGACAGAAGGGAAGGGGTAGAGCTGAAATTCTTTTATAACAGTTGAGGAATTAGTAATCTTGCCTCATGGGTCACTTGTTTAGGGCCAATATATGAAGGGGACAGGCTGATTTTTCTCTACCTTGTCAAGCAGTACATTTTATACTACCAGCTGTCTTTCTCAAAACTAGCCATTTGGGATCCAGTGTCTCTGATCATTTGGAATTAGGCCTTGAATGTTTTTATTAACACCTCACAGCTCATTGTGTCGGGGTCTGGTTATTCAAGCATGGGCATGTTTGCTTTTGTTTTGGGGATTTCTTGTCTCTGGTAATTCTAGTTTCCAATCGGCCCATTTCCTGAGCAATCTAGTTCTAGCATGGAGTGTTAATGGAGTTGAAATATAATTTCTACATGTGGAGAAAATCTGGGCCCGGGCGTTGGCAGTGCACGCCTTTAATCCCAGCATTCAGGAGGCAGAGGCAGGCAGATCTCTGTGAGTTTGAAAGCTAGTTCCAGGACAGATTCCAAAGCCACAGAAAAACCCTATCTCGAAAAAACAAAAAAAAAAAAAAAGGAAAAAAGAAAGAAAGAAAGAAAAAGAAAAAGAAGAGCCGGGCATTGGTGGCACACGCCCTTAATCCCAGCACTTGGGAGGCAGAGGCAGGTGGATCTCTGTGAGTTCGAGGCCAGCCTGGTCTCCAGAGCGAGTGCCAGGACACAGAGAAACCCTGTCTCCAAAAAACAAACAAACAAACAAACAAACAAACAAACAAAAAAGAAGAAAGAAAAAGAAAAAAAAAGAAAATCTGGGATGGTTAGGATGAGGAAAACTCCTCATTAAGTGGTTTGACAGAGAAAGTAAGGATTTCACAGTTTCTTCATGAGAGAACCTTAAAGTGATGACAGGTGACAGTTTCTGTGTGGATAAATGTAAAGGTGTTGAAGTAAAGCAAATTTTGCACATGAGGATGAATGAGCAAGAAAACAGGGCAAGGGGCTGGAGAGATGGCTCAGAGGTTAAGAGCACTGACTGCTCTTCCAGAGGTCCTGAGATCAGTTCCCAGCAACCACATGGTGGCTCACAGCCATCCGTTATGAGACCTGGTGCCCTCTTCTGGTGTGCAGGGATACATGGAAGTAGAATGTCATATACATAATAAATAAATAAAATCTTTTTAAAAAATCCTGTGTCCTGCCTGCAGAGCGAAAACAATGTGTTAGACCCTCTGGAACAGGTCTTAGGTACTGTTGTCAGTCACCATGTGGGTGCTAGGAACTGAATCAGGGCCTTTGTAAGAGTTCATGCTGGTGCTCCTGCAAAGTGCTGTTAACCTCTGAGCCATCTCAGCAGCCCTTTGCTTTGTTTTTGAGATGTCTCATGAGGCCTTATGCTGCTCTTCATCTTTGACCTTCCTGCCTCCACTACCAAGTCCTGGGATTACAAACCTGTTTCGCCATGCCTGGTTCTTCTCTTGTGACTTTGGAATAACCTATGAGATAATTCCCATGTTCACTCTTCTTCCCTCATTCCTCTGCATAATACGGCTGGCATGCCATTGGGTTCTTATTGTTTTCTAATCAAAAATAGGTAGAGCTAATATATATTTGTTTGTTTCTAAAGCTTTGGGTACAAAGCCAACCAACCCAGTCATTTCAAATTCTTGAATTGTGTTCACATTAGATCTTCGGCAGAAACACAGTCCAGGTGACCTTTTGGGTTGAGGAGAAAACCCATGGAACCCTGTGTCTAGAATTCTCTAAGCACTTGTGTGTGACCACATTTCCAGGAGTAAGTAATAAAAGCTTACTAAGTACATGAATAAAAGAAAGGGCCAGAGAGAGCCTGGAGAGATGGCTCAGAGGTTAAGAGCACTGGCTGCTCTTCCAGAGGTCCTGAGTTCAATTCCCAGCAACCACATGGTGGCTCACAACCATCTGTAATGAGATCTGGTGCCCTCTTCTGACGTGCATGCCAGAACACTGTATGCATAATTAAAAAAAGAAAAAAAAAAGGCAGGGTGGTGGTGGCGCATGCCTTTAATCCCAGCACTCAGGAGACAGAGGCAGGTGGATCTCTGTGAGTTCAAGACCAGCCTGGTCTATAAGAGCTAGTTCCAAGACAACCTCCAAAGCCACAGAGAAACCCTGTTTTGAAAAACCAAAAAAAAAAAAAGGGGGGGTGGGCAGGAGAAAATTCTATTTAAAAGCCATTATCTCCACCAGACAGTGGGGGCACACACAATTAATCTCAGCACACAAGAGCAGAGGCAAGCAGGTCTCTGAATTCAAGACCAGCCTGGTCTACAAAGCAAGTTTCAGGACACAGAAAAACCCTGTCTTGGAAAAACAAACAAAGCCATTACCTCAGGCTAGGGTTGTAGCTGACCTTGCAGAGTACTGGCCTAGCATTCCTGAATGTGTGAATTCCATACCACTAAAACTGGGCACAGTGCTTGAGGCAGTTAGTTTTTGTCAACATGATACAAATAGTCCTTTGGGAAGAGATAGCTGAATGAAATGAGAATATGACCCCTCTGAGATGGGATTGAGGAGAAGATTTTTATTGTAGATACGGGGCAGGGTACAGCCAGAGTCATCTAGAAAAGTCCAGAGCAGGGAGAGAAAACAGTACATTGAACATGGTCAACAGACTGAACAAGATCATGAAAAGTGTGTGTGTGTTGTGGGGGGGAGGGTATTAGACCTGAGAAAAACCAATTCCATGAATGATTAAAGCAAGCTCTATTTGGAACTGGCCAATTTCACAATTTCACATTTCAGAAAGCAGCCCCTACTAGCCTTCCCTTTTATAGGGAAGGGTTGGGGTTGATAGAAAACAGCTGTGGCAATACTGATACAAGAATCCATCATGTGGAAGGGATTTGGAAAGATACATTTTTGAAAGGCAAAAGGGCAATCACATCATTGATTCTAGAGTTTAGCAAGGCAAAGGGGTGGGCATACATCATGGGGTCATAAGTAGAGCCTAGGCTGAAAATCATAGTCTGCAGGACACATTAGGCTTAGGGAAGAGAAACTTATTCTTGCAAGGCATGGAGACTTAATTATGAGCTACCATGTAGATGCTGGGGACCGAACCCAGGTCTTCTGCAGTATCAGCAAGTGTTCTTAACCACTGAGCAATCTCTCTGTCCCCAACTTAATTCTTATAAAAAATTTTTCAAACACCGGGCATTGGTGGCTCAATACCTTTAATCCCAGCACTCGGGAGGCAGAGGCATAGGTAGTTCGAGGCCAGTCTGGTCTGTAGAGGGTTCCAGGACAACCTCCAAAGCAATACAGAGAAACCCTGTCTTGAAAAACAAAACAAAACAAAACAAAACAAAACAAAACAAAAATGTTTCCATAGCTGGGTTTGGGGACACAGGCCTTTAATCCCAGCACTTGGGAGGCAGAGGCAGGCAGATCTCAGTGAATTTGAGACCAGCCTGGTCTACAGACCGAGTTCCAGAACAGCCAGGGCTACACAGAAAAACTCTGTTGGAGCTGGAGTGATGGCTCAATGGTTAAGAGCACTGACAAGCTTTTGCAGACAACCAGGGTTCAATTCCCAGCACCCACATGGCAGCTCACAACTGTCTGTAACTCTAGTTCTAGGGTACCTGACACCAAGGGCAAAACACCAATGTACAGAAAATAAAAATAAATAAATTTCTTTACATTTTTACCATTTTTATTTTATGCATATGTTTTTTTTCTAGGTGTGTATTTATGTATCATTGGCAACAGTGCCGTAGAGGCCAAAGAGGGCCTCAAACCCCCTGGAACAGGAGTTACAGGTGGCTGTGAATAGTCATCTAAGTACTGGGAATCAAACCCAGGTCCTGTGTAAGAGCAACACATTTCTACACCCAAGATTCAAGACTTTTAAAGCAGTAGGCTTTTTAAGGATTTAGGGGACTTTTTAAAGTAGATGGTATTTTACATTATGAAATAATCATGATACTTAGGGGACAAGTTATAGTTTTTAAGATTTATTTTTATTACCTTTAAAATTTATTTACTAATGAGTTTATTTAATTGAGGGTTTTTGTTTTGTTTTGGTTTTGGTTTTTGGTTTTTCCAGACAGGGTTTCTCTGTGTAGCTTTGGAGCCTGTCCTGGAACTTGCTCTGTAGACCAGGCTGACCTTCAGCTCACAGAGCTCCACCTGCCCCTGCCTCCCAAGTGCGGATCAAAGGTGTGTGCCACCATCACCTGGCTTTTGGTTGGTTTTCAAGACGGTTTGTCTGTGTAGCCCTGGCTGTCCTGGAACTCACTCTGTAGACCAGGCTGGTCCTGAACTCAGAGATCTGCCTGCCTCTGTTTCCTGAATGCTGGGATTAAAGGCGTGTGCCACCAAGTCCTGCTAAAGTTATCTTTTAAAGTGATGAATTTATGTGTTAAGTTGATCAGCAATAGATTATTAGGAATGGTTTTATTGTTAATTTAACACAAATTAGAATCCCTGAGTAGTGACGCTCAACTGAAGAACTGTCCTGGTTGCTTTAGCTGACACAGGAAGACCCGATCTGGCCATGGAGTGCACTTTCTGGTAGCAGTCCAGAAAAAAAATAAAAGTGTGGCAAAGGGAAGATTACAACCAGCTCACTTGGCCTTTTCTTTTGATATGAGCTGGTTTACAGTGTTGCTGCTGACTCTTTCACTGACATCAGAACCGTGGTTTCATTATGGACCAAGGACCAGCAGCGTACCATATTGGAACTACTGAGGCACCCAGCCTTGTGGACTGAGTTGTCAGCCACTAGGCTGTCAGCCTTTCCATTAAGAGACAGCTACTGTGACACCACTGTGACAATTGAAACACTCAGACTCAAGGACAGAGTAACTGCTGGGTTCTCAGCCTTTGAGGTATGACTCACCTATTGTAGCATTTCAGCCTAAGTTGCTTAATAACTTCTTATAACACTCACAGGTGCATGCGCATTCGTGAACTCACATGAGCACGCGCACGCACACACACACACACACACACACACACACACACACACACACACACACCATCTTTCCATTGGTTCTGTTCTTCTTTAGAACCCTAACTAGTGCAGTAGCACATGGCTATAACATTAGCAATAGGGAAGTAGAGGCAGGTGGATCAAAAGCTCAAGGCAACCCTTGGCTACAGTTTGAAGCCAATCTGAGATGAAATCCATGAAATCCTTCCAAAAATAAAAAGAAAGAAACAGAAGAAAAAGAAAGGCACCATTATATCAAGCAGCCTGTAATCCCAACACTCATGAGACTGAGACAAGAGACTTGCCAAGGGTTTAAGAACTGGGCTACATAGTGAGTTTTAGGTCATCCTTGGGTTATGTAATCAGACCTATTTCAAACGTTCAAAAACAGGAGAGCTTGAGGTGTAGCTCAGTTGGTAGGTGTTTGCTTAGCATTTGAGAACTGAATTTGATCCCTGACTTATACTGGGCATTTTGATGCACAGCTGTTATTCTAGCATTTGGGGGGGGGGTGGATGCAGGAGTATCAGAAGTTGAAGTTTATTCAGTACAAAGATAATTGGAGTCCAGCTTGGGCAAGATAAGGCAGTATACACATACATGCCCCCTGAAACACACACACACACACACACACACACACACACACACACGTAGGGTAAAAGGGCCAGGGAAAGAACACCCTTACCCTGACTTGACCTGGATACCAGGTCCAAGGAACAACACCCTGAGCCTGACTTGACCCAAACCCAAGACATAGGACAAAGGAAAAATATCCTGCCCCTGGCTTGACCCCAAGATGTGAAACCTGGAACGCACCTCCAGCACTTGACTCAACATTAATGACCAGGGTTCCTATTCTTCAATACCTTCCCACCAAGCTCATTGCGCATGCTCCAAAAACCCTATAAAAGCCTTTCCTTCCATCAAGCCCTCTACTGCTCCTCTTCCTGGTCAGGGGCAGCGCTGTTCTGCTTTTCTCCCCCATAAATCTCTTGTGTGAGTTTTGTTGCATGGTGTGACTTTGTGGTACTCTTGGCTTTGGACTGCCAAGATGCCCTTGTACTGGAAAAACTCTCCCCACCTACAACCATACCCACATCTGACCAGGTATGGGAACAGACAGGGTTATGAAGGGCTGGGCCAGGGATTTCATCTCAATAGTACTCGAGCAGCTAAGAAACAGCTTCCTCCTCCCTTCTTTCTTTAATTAAATTAATTAATTGCATTGGGCAGTGGTGGCACACACCTTTAATCCCAGCACTTGGAAGGCTGAGACAGGGGGATCTCTGTGAGTTCCATACCAGCCTGGTCTACTGAGTGAGTTCCAAAACAGCCTCCAAAGCTACAGAGAAACCCTGTCTCAAAAAAAAGTAAATGATTGCTTAATTAATTAATTCATTAATTATTGTTTTTGTTGAGACAGGGTTTCTCTGTGTAACAGCCCTCCCTGGCTGTCCTCGAACTCTCTTTGTAGACTAGGCTGGCCTTGAACTCATAGAGATACACTTGCCTCTGTCCCAGAGTGCTGGTATTAAAGATGTGTGCCACCACAGCTGGCTTTCTTTCTTTGTAAGAAAAGCTTGACCAGAGAGCTGCTTTTCTTGTTCCATACTACTGAGGCTCTAGTTCCAGAGAACTGAGCTATCAGGAGGGTCCATGGAAGCCTTCTAAACCAATCAGAATCACTCCTTTTTGGTGCCATGGTACAGAGGGTCCTGGGCTGCTTGGCAGATCTCTGTCCTGTTGGACTAAGGAGCAAATGCAGCTCTGGTGAGTTTTGAGTGTGGGTCATTCTGACAGTAGAAACAGCTGTGATGGTTCCAAAAGTTTTCTCCTCCCTCCCAGCTTAGGTGTCCTGCCACTTGGAGAGTGTGGACCCAAAATCTTCAGCCAATCAAAGCATACAGGCTGTACAAGAAGAACCATTAAGATGAAAGTGAGGACAAGGTGGCTTAAGTTTTGTAACTTGTGGGTGCTGCTCTGGGTGTCTGGTTCCTTGCTGCCTGTTTGTGTGCCTTGTGTAGGGTAAAAGGTTTGAAAACTCATCAGAACTCACCAATCCCTGAGTTCAAAACCCCACCAATCCCTGGCCTTGCTCCAAGTTCAGGACTTGAAATCCCACCAATCCTCACTCTAGGAAACTCTGCCCACAAGAAACCCTATATAAGACTGTCTCCTGGGGCTGGAGAAATGGCTCAGCGATTAAGAGCAATGCCTGCTCTTCCAGAGGTCCTGTGTTCAATTCCCAGCAACCACATGATGGCTCACAACCATCTGTAATGAGATCTGGTGCCCTCTTCTGGCCTGCCGGGATACATGCAGGCAGAACACTGTATACATAATAAATAAATTAAAAAAAAAAATTCTCCTGCTCAGTTTCCTTGCCTCTTCTTTCCCCAGCAGAGGCAGCCATTCTCTTGTGTCTCATCCAATAAATTCACGTGAGGTTTTTTGTGTATCGTGACTTTCTGGCATTCTTGACTACTTACTGCCAGGATACCTCTCCTCCTCAGACCAACACTTCCACTAGGGAAGTTCCCCTCAGAGGTGTAACATTTACAGTTTGACTTCCACTGATTGTGGGCTGAGGAGGAAGAACACACAGAGCCTCAAATGCTGGGAAATGATTATGTGGGATTAGGCTTCCAGAGAAGTAGAATCAGGCTGGAATTGGCTGTGGACAATCTGCAGACAGCCCTCATTGCCCTGGATGTGTAGTTTCATGGCGGTGTCTGGCCTATAACTCTGGAGATCTGTCCCACTGAACATCTGTTTAGACCCAGCCTGGACGCCTCTTGGCAACTCCATGCCTGAAACCTGCATCTCCCAGAATGTGTAGAGATCACTGGAGCATCTTGGGCCCGGTAACCACAGAGCCATTTTACCAAGAGAGAGAAATCTGTTATGATGCTGATCCTATTGCCTCCAGCTCCCACCTCCCCAAGTAGTGGAGCTTTAGGAGCCAAGCACCATGCCTGGCTCCAGGGCTTCTTTTGTTTAGAAATTTTCATTAGGTTCTGGAGAAAAGGCTCAGCAGTCAAGAGTGCACAGCACTCAGGGATTGGTGAGTTCTGATGCACAGCAGCGGACCCGCCTTCCCTTTCCAGCATCCTTGCTGGATGACTCATAACTTCCTGGAACTCCAGGTGCAGTTCTGATGCTTTCTGTTGACCGCTATAGGCACCTGCATTTACAAGTGCATTCCTACACTCAGACGCATGGAACTAAAAATAAAATAAAGGCATCATTGTCATCATCAACATTCGGTGTGTGGTGGGATATGTGTGCCACAGTGTGCCTGTGGAGATCAGAGGACAGCTTTTGTGGAGACAGCTCTCTCTTTCCACTGTTATATGGATCCTGGGGATCGAACCCAGGTAAATGAACTTTCATGGCAAGCACCTGCTGAACCAAGTCACCATCACCTTTCAAAAACATTAATAGTATGCCCATGCCTTCGCATGAAGGCAATGAGGGTCAAGGAGTCATAAATCCACTTCAGATTCCCAGGACTGTCCTCTGATGCCATCATTGAGCCTGGCATCCTGAACCAGGATGCACTGTGTAAGGGGCCAGCTCCTGCTGTCGCCTGAGACCCCCCCAAACTGGAGTATCCTCCCCGACTTCAACTCCAGCTGTCTGCAGGCTACCTAGTGCTGCTCAGTGCTTGAAAGACCAGGGCAAACACCTGCTCCATAAATATCTTGGTGCAGTTTCTCAGCACCACTGACATGGTGGCTGAGCTGGGAACACATACCCCGACTTTCAACAGAATTCAACAATGCTGTTTGTAATAGGGCTCTCAGTTTCAAGGCAATTCCCAATTGATGCCCTGGAATTACTGCTTTGGTTGCTGGTTTTGCAGGGCTCAGCCTGTATGCTAGTTTCTGAGCAGCTGCTCCAGAAACCACTAAGGTCTCAGAAGACACCCCCACCCACCCCACCTCCCCGAAACCCCCAGCACCTTCAGCTAGCCTAGTAGGAGAATCTTTGCTCCTAGGTAGTGCTACTGCTTATATAACTTTGGAGAAGCACCCTGAGAATTTCCAGACTCTAGAACAGTGGTTCTCAACCTATGGGTCGTGACCCCTTTCAGGGTGTGGGGGTCAAACAACTCTTTCACGGGGGTTGCTTATGACGATTGGAAATATCAGATGTTTACATTCCGATTCATAACAGCAAAATTACAGTTATGAAGTAGCAATAAAAGTATTCTTATGGCTGGGATCACCACAACATGAGGAACTGTATTAAAAGGTGGCAGTGTTAGGAAGTCTGAGAACCACTGTTCTAGAACTTATAATTTATTTCCTGGGCCATGTATGATCCTCGCTCCAGAAGAGAATATTTTAATTCAAATGAAATTGCTACAAAACATCAGGGATTGTCTTAAAGTGTCATAGAGTAAGGAATTCCCTGAGCAGCCTTCTGACCTCAGTTCCAGTAGGAAGAAGAAAGGGCCAATAAAGATAGGGAACACACAGTCCACTCTGGAGAGTCAGGACCAGTTTTGTTTAAATGCTGATGATTTCCAGTCTAAGACAAGGATGCACCGGGTGAAAGGGTCTGCGGAATAGCTTCTGAAGGTGCTGAAGCTCTGATCTGTTGTTTGTGTACGGACTCCAGCTCGTTGAAGGAGCCTTTCTTCTGTCTTTCTGGGCTCAGAGGGCGGGTGCTGCATCATTAACGAATGAGAGACGCTGGAGCTGTGCAAATAATCCAATCCTGTGTCTGTATGAGGAGGAGCCCCGCCTTAAGCAGAGGTGCGGGCTTTTTTTTTACATCGCCATTATCCTGACCCAGTCCATGCAACTCAGAGACTCCAGGGACAAAACCTCTACCGCGCTCTGAACCTGCTTCGGTTCTTGTTACTTTGAGGAGGACCCCCGCGGGACAAGCTGGAAGCTGGAAATGGTAGGTGTTGGGTCGAGTGTCGGAGGCGGAGGCTGGGAGGACAGAATAGTCAGATCACCAAAGTCCTTAGGCCCCGCCTCCCCGAGGCTGCAAAGCCCTTAAAGCAGTCCCTGGGTGTGCCGGGGATCTACACCGGTCCTTGTCCCGTTATTCTCTCTGAGGGGGGAGGGAGAGGGGAGGGCGGAGAGTTGGAGGGAGATTACCGACTTCTGTGCGGATTGTGCACAGAAGGAGCCAGGCTCCGGCACTCTGCGTTCTGCCCAGATAGGATTGTCCTGAAGTTGTTTAACATGTAAAGCTGGGACTCCCGCCCACAGCCCGGTGTTCACTGTGTGGTTTTCATAGCTGTTTCAGTCTGTTGTGGACCTGGATGAATGTCGTCTGCGTATGGCCTTATTGCTGACGGCCCTGAGGTGGTACAGACCATAGCACTGCCCAAAAATGAATAGGGTGCAGGTTGATATGGGGAGAGTGCTCAGAAGGATAAACACAGAACAGTTGTATAGCACTCCTGGGCAGGCTAGGGTGAGGAAGGCAGGTGAAGTGGTTTATAGAATACATGAGACATGAAGGTGATGAGTGGACTCCTGGGGATGATGGTTCAGGAAAGGAAAGTTAGGAGAATCAATAAAGACAGAATGTGCCATAACAATACCCACCATCATTCTGTGTACTGATTTAAAAAAAAAAAAAAAAAAGAATGGAGTTCAGGAGAGGCTTGATGGAACTAGCTTTTGTGGCAGACCCACTAGAGGTAGCCCAGTACCTCATGGATGAAAGGAGTGTAGTGGCTCATTAATGAGGGTTGAGTTGAAATCCTCTTAAATCTTTCACCTTGCCCCTCCTTTTGAAGAAAAAAACACTCCTGCACTATTTATTCATTTAATGTTTGTGCTGACTAATCCTTTTTTATTTTATTCTTTTATTAGTTCAAATTAGGAACAAGCTTGCTTCACATGTCAAGCCCTTCTCCCTCTCCCTGCCCCCCCCAACATCCCACTTGCCCCTACCCATCCCCCCTCCACTCCCCAGGCAAGGTAAGGCCCTCAAAAGGGGCTCCCCAAAGTCTACCACATCATCCTGGGCCAGGCCTAGGCCCTTCCCCATGTGTGTGCTGGCTAATCTTATGTCAACTTGATGAACAAACTAGATTTATCTGCAAGGAGGGAACTTAAACTGAGAAAATGCCTCCATAAGATCCAGCTGTAAGGCATTTCTTAATTAGCGATTGGTGGGGGAGGGTCCAGCCCATTGTGGGAGGTGCTGTCACTGGGTCCTGGGTTCTATCAGAAAGCAGGCTGAGCAAGCTATGGAGAGCAAGCCAGTAAGCAGTACCCTCCATGGCTTCTGCATCAGCTCCTGCCTCCAGATTCCTGCTGTTTGAGTTCCTGTGCTGACTTCCTTCAGTGATGAACAGCAGTGTGGAAGTGTAAGCCAAATAAACCCTTTCCTTCCCAACTTACTTTTTAGTCATGGTGTTTTGTTCAAGCAATAGAAACCCTAACTAGGACAGTCTGCATACGCATGTAGGCACCTGAACGGCATGACACATGAGGAGGTCAAAGGACAACTTGCAGAAGTTGGTTCTTCTATCTTGTGAGTCTTGAGGGATTGAACCAGTGTCCTTGGATTTGACAGTAGGAGCTTTATACCCAGTGAACCACCTCCCTTGCTCAGGTTCCACCTTTTTTTTTGTTGGTTTGTTTGTTTGTTTTAAGAGACAAAGTTTCTTTTTCTGTGTAATAGCCCTGGTGATCCTAGAACTCTCTCTCTCTGTAGACCAGGCTGGCCTCAAACTCAGAGAGATCCGACTGCCTCTGCCTCCCGAGCCCTGGGATTAAAAGCATGAGCCATCACTGCCTTGTTTACGTCCTGCCTCTTCAAATTTTCCTAGTGGGTGTTAAATTTCCAGCTTAGTTTCATAGGGGACAGATATATTCAAACCACAGCAAGAGATCTGTAAGTTAAATCATCAGATTCCCATCTATCTTTCCACATGTCCAAACACTACCTTCTTAATTTACAGCAACGTTATCCGCCATTTGAACAAAAACAGTTCATTCACATTCCTTACTATAGCTTTTATTTTTCCATAGGCCAAAAAAATAAATGCATCATGTAAAAATGCCTTTTTCTCCTCACGTGGGAGGAGAGCAGATGCCTGACGCCTGCTGGAAAACGTCTTTGTGCCTCTTTTAGTTTCCGTAACTACAGACATGTTTCTTTATTTTGATGTGAATAGATGTTTTGCCTGCATGCATGTCTCTGTGTCATGTGGCTGTGTGGTGCTGGTGGAGGCCAAAGAGGACATCAGATCCCCTGCAACTGGAGCTACAGGTGGCTGTCAGCCATCTTGTCCATCCTGCAGGAAAACAGTCAGTACTCTTAGCTGCCGGGCCATCTCTCCTGCCCTAACTACAGCCATCTCCTCAGAATGTCTTTGGGTTGAGATTCTGTCTTGAAAATTTGATCGTCTGATATTTCCACAATGTAACTTCCTGTTCTTTTTCTAGCCCTGGGTTTCAGAATTGTCAAACAACGGTGACCTAAGAGGCCCATAGTGCAAGTTTTTGGAGTGAATATTAGTGAACATTATGGTAGAGATACAGGGTCTCTCAGGGGTTCAGCAGATGCAGTGGGACTGGGAAAATGGTGTACGTCCTTGTGACCTTACCGTTCCCTTCTCCCAACAGATTTTTTAGGTGGTCCACTAGTTAGACTCCAGTATTGAGAAGACAGGCAGGAATGATTCTGCCTTCTAAGTTCTCTCAGACTAATTAAGGAAGAAAAACAGTCTCAGAGGACAAGAAAATTGACCACATCAAAGGGAATGCCAGACCCTGGCCAGCCCAGTTTATATTGGGCACGTGGGACACAAACAGAAGTGTGCAACCT
The DNA here is from genome assembly GCF_003668045.3 of Cricetulus griseus. NCBI lineage: Eukaryota > Metazoa > Chordata > Mammalia > Rodentia > Cricetidae > Cricetulus > Cricetulus griseus. Next base: position 97,997,413 of record NC_048598.1, read on the forward strand.
TTAAACGTTGCAACATGGTGTTGCCATCTGTACAGTTCATGTTGTAGAACTGCACAATCATCTCAGCAACAAAAATCTCCATGTTTTAGATACGTTTTCTCTTTTGTGTTACAGTCAGAGCTCTCGTTGGTAGCACATGGTCATGTGTGGCCTGGGAGACCCAGATGGGATGCTTGATAGTGATGGACATTGACTACTTCAGGGAACAGGATGGGTGGGGTGAGGAGCACCCTGGGAAATACCATGACTTCTCTTAAACCCCTGGTCAGACTGGGCTTGATGGTGCATGCCTGTGATCGCAGCATGTGGGAGGTGGAGGCAGGAAGCCCTAAGATGTGTGATGTTCTGTTCTTAGCAAATAAACAAAATGCCAAAACTGGAGTCAGGATCCAAAATTGACCTGGCCTTAATTTGTTTTCACAAAACAGCCCATTAAGCCCTTTTCTTTTTTTCCACCCACCTTCCTTCCTTTCTTGCATTGATTTATTTACTTGTTTGTTTATTTGGTAGAAAATCTTGCACTGTAGCCCCATGCTGGCATAGAAGTCATTCTGTAGCTCGGGTTGGCTTTGAACTGATAATGACTGCCTCTACCAACAGAGTGCTGAAATTACAGATGTACAGCATACCTGACTTCTTCAGTTTTCATTCCACCCTCCTCCTCCCCTCCCTCCCTTCTTTCTTTCTTTCTCTCTTTTTTTTTTTCTTTCTTTCTGGTATTTTAAGACAGGGCTTCTCTGTGTAGCTTTGACTGTCCTGGAACTTCCTATGTAGACTAGGCTGGCCTCGAACTCACACAGATCCACCTTCCACCTGACTCTGCCTCCCACGTGCTGGGATTAAAGTCATGTGCCACCACTGCCTGGATAGCCTTCTCCAATTTTCATAACAACTTCAAACATAAGATCCAAAGAGGCAGTGACACTTGGATTTTAGGGGAACATTTAAATAGCTAAGTTTATATTACATTTGTTAATTTGTTATTATTATTGTTATTATGCACCTCATCCTTTTTTGTATTTTAAATGTAACATTTTATTGATTTTTTTGAGAAATTCTTGCATGCATATGGTGTATATGGATCATTGCCCTCAACTCTTCCCTATAACTCCTCCCAGATCTGCTCTGACCCCTCCCAACTTTCCATCTTTGTGTCTGTCCTCTTTTTTGTTTGTTTTAGTAACCTGTTTGATAACAATTTATGCTGCCTTTGTACTGATAGATATGTGTAGCACAAATAATAAAAACCCAGAGACAGATGGATATTGGGTTAAAGCTGAAGATTAGAGAAGCACAGCAGCTGGCCAGTAGCTCTTACCTCTACCGAGGCTGAAATGGAGATCCTGTCTTCCCTGTGACTGGAAACTAAATCTCACATGGGACCCTTTGTTTCTTCCTTATATACCTCTCTAGTGCTGGGATTAAAGGTGTGAGTGAACTATGTTGCTTTTTTGGACCGATTCACTCTCTTGTTGCCCTGGGTAGCCTTGAACTCCCAGAGATCCATTTGCCTCTGTCCTGGGATTAAAGGTGTGTGACACCCACCACTGCCCAGCCTCTATGGCCATGGCTAGCTTTGCATTCTGATCCTTCAGGCAAGCTTATTAACTCATGAATGATACCTCACCACAGATATGGGACCATCCATTGGAGAGTAGTTGACCTACTAGGAGCTACAGTCTTAAAGAAGTCAAGCCTTTCTTTTCCAGAAGCCATCACCTGTCAATAGCTCCTCATCTAGGAGGAACAGCTTGTGGGCCCTTCCCCTCGCCATGTTGGAATGTTGACTGCTTAATCTTGGACAGTTCTTGTGTAGGCATCCACATCCGTTGTGAGTTCATGAGTGGAGTGGTGTGTCCAGAAAACACTCTTTTATTCTGCTAGGATCTTTTAGCCTTTCCTTCGTGGTAGTTCCTGAGCCATACTCTCTGCACTTCCAGAGGATCCAGATTCAATTCCCAGCACCCACATGGCAGCTCACAACTGTCTTTAACTCCAGTTCCTGAGAATCTAACACCTTCACACCAATGCACATAAAGTAAAATTAAAACAAATTATTTTTTAAATTATTAAATTTATTATTGGTCTTTTAATGTGTATGAACGTTTTGACTGAATATATGTCTGTGAACCTGATGCCCTTGGAGGCTAGAACATGGCATTGTAGTTCCTAAAACTGGAGTTACAAATGGTTGTGAATTGCTATATAGATTCTGGGAATTGAACCTAGGTTTTCTGGAAGAGCAATCAGTGTTCCAAACACTGAGCTGTCATTCCAGTGCCTATTGTTAATAATTTATAATGAATTAATTAATTGAGCAGGGTTTCTCAACCTGTGAGTCATGACCTCTTTTGGGGATTGAATGACCCTTTCACAGGAGATCATCAGAAAACACAGGTATTATGATTCATAACACTAAAATTACAGTTACAAAGTAGCAATGAAAATAATTTTATGGTTGGTGGTCATCACAACATCAGGAACTGTATTAAAGGGTTGCAGCATTAGGAAAGTTGAGAACCACCGCTCTGTGTAGCACTGGTTATAGTGGATTCCAATTGTTAACCAATTGTTACGGTCTAGATTAGGTGTTTGTAGGTTGTAGGCCTTTTACTCAAAGATTTGAAATAAAGGCTGACAAAAGTAGTAAGGTAACTTTATTCTAAGCAAAACCATAGAACCATTTCATTATATTGTCTAGAGGGACAGCAAGCCACCTGAATGAAAAAGTACTTAAAAGTTTGGGACTTCAGGGGTTGGAGAGATGGCTCAGTGGTTAAGAGCAATGGCTGCTTTTCCAAAGGACCTGAATTCAATTCCGAGCAACCACATGGTGGCTGACAACCATCTACAGTGAGATATGGTCCCCTTTTCTGGCCTGCTGGCATGCATACAGGCAGAACACTGTATCCATAATAAATAAATCTTTTTTAAAAAGTTTGGGACTTCCTTATACACAGTTAAAGAGATGGAGGAGCTTGGTTGCAAATGGCTATAGTGAGGATAGATCCCGGTTTGGTTGACAGGGTTAGATGGAATGGGCCTTTGCCCACTGTAGATGTCTCTTCTCATGGTGCATCTTATTTCAATGGTATGCACACCCAGTTGTGCATAGGAGGAAGATGGGAAGTAGGGGATTCTCCCTAAAACTTCACCCAGAGGCCACAATTTGCCTTACTGCACATGCACCCAAAGTCAGTCCAGGCCAGATTGGACCCACAGTTCTTGGATGTATTCCAGGGTGTGTTTGAATAGAAATGGCTACTGAGGATTGCTGAAGGGCATGACTTGTTTCCATCATTTAAAGCAGGTATCTGTGTATCTCCATGTAGATAGGGGTCCCAGGCTAGCAGGTTGTTCAGCACATTGTTTGATGAGATGTGTAGAGTATGTACAGGTAATGAGCTCAGGCTGCCATATTCTAATAATATATCTAATAATATATCTAATAATATTTATTATTAGAGCAAGTGTGTGTACACGGAGAGTCCCGGTTGCTAAACTATACCCTATGCTTGCCTGCCTCAGGATGGCCTCAGACTTGTGATCTTCCTGCCTTTGCCTCCAGCGTACTAGTATTACAAGTACACACAACCATGAGAAGTCTTTAAAATGATGGACATCTTTGTTGTTTTTCTGTGGAGCCAAGACTCATATGGAATTTGATTTGTGGACCAACTTGCCCTCCGTCTTGTGGCAGTTGTCCTGTTTCTGCTTCTTGAGTGCTAGTGTTATAAGAGTTTGCTACCACACCTGGATGGGTACTTGTTAAGCAATAATTTCTGTTTGTGTTACAAATTGTCTACACACACACACACACACACACGTGTGTGTGTGTGTGTGTGTGTGTGTGTGTGTGTGTGTGTGTAATCTGAGATTCAGTCTTACTGAAATCTTTAAACACTAGATATTTTCTCTCTTTAAAGTAGTTGCCTAGGGCTGAGGAAGTGGTTCTGTGGGTAAATCACTAGCCATGCAAGTGTTAGGACCTGAGTTCGAATCCCCAGAACTCCAGATGTGATAGTAACACCAGATGTGATAGTACATACCTGTAATCCCAGTGTGCCCGTGATGAGATGAGAGGTGGAGACAGGAGAATCCTCTGAAACTGTTGAGCCAGCTAATGTGGCATGCACCACAGTGATCAACAGAGACCTTACCGAAAACAAAGTGGAAGGTGAACATCTAAGGTCATTTTCTGACACACAGAAAAAGTGGCCAATGAGATGGTAGGTGGGTTAAGGTGCTTGAAGATGAGCTTGATGACTCAGTGAATTCAGTCCCTGAGATCCACATGATAGAAGGAAAGAATTGATGACTCAATGAATTCAGTCCCTGGACTCCACATGCTAGAAGGAGAATTGATTTCCCCCACAAAGTCCTCTGACATATGTCTGTCTCCACACTATGTGCCCTGTACACATTCAATAGATAAATAAAGGTAGAAACAGATAAGTAACTGACTGTTCTTAACAGGGGATTAGAAATTTGTCCCCATTGTCTTCAAGTGAAGAGCAATATTGAATCAGCAAAGAAAAGTCGTGGAAGACCTTTGTTTCCTCTTGGGACCCTATCCTGGGGGCTGTCTGTACTTTCTCACAGGAAGAGGAGCCCTTGGTGATGAGACATTGAAGAACTAGGATTCATATACCAATGTCCAGAGTTTGGAATTCAAGGGAGAAGTGTTTATTTTTCTGAAGTTGTAGTTGTTATTCTAAGTGCTCTATCTACATATTGTGTTCCCCTCTGTCCTCCTCTTCTTCCTCCTCTTCGTTTTCTGTAAAATATTTGTTTTTTTTTTTTCATGTGTACACAAGAATGCAGGTACTGAGAACTGAACTTTGGTCCTGGAAGAGCAGAAAGTTCTTAATCATTGGAGTTCCCTTTCCAGCCCATACACATTGGTTTGGTTTGGTTTTTAGATGCTGACTGAGGTAGGGGCTGACTTTATCTGAACGTATTGAAATGGCAGTCTTTGAGGTCTTTATCCCTGATGTGTTAAGGATTAGGCAGTTAAGGCCTTTACTTTCTAGGAAAGACCAAGAAAAGGAGGCAAAAATCAGACCCTAGACTAGAGAGTGTCATCCTTTGAGATCAGCCCATTCTCAGGCCATCAGTAAAGCGGGAGCTGTGTGCTGGCTCCAGCAGAGCATGGGTCAAAATCCTAGTCTCAGAAGGAGAGGCTTTAAGGAAAGTCTGGTTAAGGAGGTTCCCAAGCCTGGTGTGTTGGGACATGCTTGTCATCTGAGACAGGAGCGTTGTCACAAGGTAAACCTGGATTAGACATTTCTCTAGTCCAGTCTGTTTACCTGTCTCACCCTCTGACTCCTTCCACAAAGGTGTGATCTAATCAGTTAAACTATTTTTAGACATACTTTTAGGCAAATATTGGTAATCTGGAAAGTGTGTGTCTGGCCTGGTATTAGATTTGAAGAAGAGATATCATCTAAAGAGGCAGGGCATTTGGTTGTACTAGGCTGTTTCTTGGGAATAGAAATAGAAATAGGGTGAGAGTTTGTAAGAATTATAAGACTTAAGTAGTATTCAGCATCTACAACAGTTTAATTTCAAATATAGTGAGGTGGCCAGTTAGAATATAATTTGTGGGAGCTGCGAGTCTGTGATGATGTAACTCAGTTGGCAGAGTACTTGCCTAGCATGTATGAAACTCTGGGTTGGATGAGCTGTACCACATAGGAGCCCTGGGTGTGAGGCTGCACACCTGTCATCCCAGTACTCTGGAGGTGGAATCTGGAAGATCAGAAGTTTAAGGCTGCTGTGGTGAACACACGATACCAAGCCTCATGACCTGAGTTCAGTCCCTGGATACCCACATGGTGGAAGACAAGAACCAACTCCAAGTTGTACTTTGACCTCCACCCATGCTTCTGCCACAGGCTTCCTGTCTGTCCAGATAAACAAATAAATAGATGCCACTCCCTCCACTACAATTAGAAAGTCTATGGGGGATAGTCTGGGAGAGACCTCTGAGAAGCCACTGCAAGTATTTTAGAGCTTGATGGTTTATGAAGTATATGATAAAATTTAAAAATGAGTTGTGTTTATCTCTGTTCAACCATAGAGAACGTAAAACCCTTAGGATTTCTGGAGCAGTAGGAGTATCTGATAATTTACCATAGTCTCCTTTCATATAACATCTGAATTCATGCTAATGATGTTATTCCCTGCCATCTATCTACAATGTCTGAAAAAATAAATGGGGCATAGAAGAACAAATGGACGCTTTGGCTTGGCATCTGTAGTAGAGACATATTTTGGTACTGAGCCCTCAATCCTTCAGGATTTGGCTAACACTGGGTTGAGTCAGGATTGAATTGTGGTACACCTAGTTAGTATTTGAATGTTGACTAGTGTCCAGCAGACACTAGACATTTTGTTCACAAGTGACACTAGCAAAAGGCACCGTGAGTTAGGACTTTCAACTGACTCCGAGACTATCCCAGTTTCCTCTCCTATTGCTGTGATAAAAAATACCCTGAAAAATGCAACTTAAAGGGGAAAGGTTTTTTGTTTTTAAGGAAATCATCATAAATGTAGAGCAGAAGTCCACTCTAATACATGCCGATGGAAAGACACATACTAGAGTTCATACACTACAGTTCCCTTAGGCTCAAATCCGTAGCTTCACACATGACACAAGTGCTTCACTGAGATGCATCCCCAGGCCCAAAGGGTTTTCCTTTGTTTGACTAGATAAAGGTTTTGCTTTGATTTCCCAATGGTCAGCTTTGGAAAATATTTTATAAATGTAGGTAAGAGATGATTTTGGGGGGAACAGTGAGCTCTTGCTAACAATATTCTCATTACTTCCTAGGTGCTTTGACATTTTCCAGTAAAAGCTGGAGTGTTTTCCTATTTGCATAGAGAATGCTTGTTCCCAAGTCTTTTTTAGTATTGAATACAGGGTTGACAGTTGAGCTATTAGACACAGACTTACTAAACTTATTTCCCTGAGCATGCCCTTGATTTCCTTCAAAGTTGCCTCAAGAAATGTTAAGCATTCTCTTTCTGAGCAGACTTTTAGGGATTCATCATCTGGAGAGTGTATTTTGTCATCAGGTAGGCTCCTTCTGATAGGTATGTCAAAAACTTGCTAATATCTAGAGAGAAAGCATTAGCTAAAGTGTGTTGTTAGCCTGAGCTGGAGTAGCAGGCTGCTCTGCCCAGGCTCATTCGGTCCATTCCAGTATCAGGCACCAGATCCTGCACAAGGTTTGAGTTGGTTCTCAGGAATTTCTAAGAAGGCTGATGAGATGGCTCAGAGGCTGAAGGTACCAGCCTCCAAGTGGGCTGACTCACACACTGTGGAAAGATAAGCAGCTTCCAGACCCTTATATAAACACCTTAGCATATGGACCCCAATCCACAGAGTAAGCCAACAGAGAAATAGGGTTTTTGTTTATTTGTTTTTGTTTGTTTCTCTGTGTAGCCCTGGCTGTCCTGGAACTTGTTCTGTAGCCCCGATTGGCCTGGAACTACAGAGATTCACCTGTCTCTGCCTCCAAGTGCTGGGATTAAAGGTGTGTGCCACTACCACCCAGCACAAATAAATATTTTAAAAAAGAATCAATACGGCAGTTAATAGGTTACCTAGCAATATAGTGGGTGATCCAATTTGGCCATTGCTGTCACATCTAGTGTGTGGATTTCTGTGTGGAGGTTGCCAGCATCATGGGACTTACGACCTGACTTTAGATCAACAATGTTGTGACTTACTCTTCTCTTGGAAATATGTGTCATGTTTTAGGATTCTGTGACCTTTGAGGACGTGGCTGTAAAGTTCAGTGTGGAAGAGTGGGCACTGCTGAGTCCTTCTCAAAAGGACCTCTATAGAGATGTAATGCAGGAGACGTTCAGGAACCTGGCTTCCATAGGTAAGAGTGAGGTCACCCTATGATGACGTACGTCCTGCTCATCAGTGAACACCCATACAATGTGGAATATACAAGGAAATTTTGGCCAATATACCATATTCTGTGTTATATCATGAAATTACCTAGAGTTTCATACTTTTGTATAATACTGAAGTAAGTCAGTTATTTTTTCTGGGCCTGCATTTAGGAATGGAACAGGAAGACCAGAACTTTGAAAATGACTACAGAAGCTCCCAGAGAAATCCAAAGTAAGTTGTCCTCAAAAAAATGAAGCAATATTCTCCTTTGAATGAGAAGGTATTTTAAAAACAAATCAAATGATAGTCCAAAGCCCAATTAATAGAGCTTCAGAAAATGTCTTCAAAAATGCACATAGGTTGACTAGCTATATTTAGAAAATCCCTAAGCTCAACATATTCTTGTAGTTTAGATGTCCATAGTGTCAAAATGTTGCTTTAAGGGATAATTGTTACTATTATCTTTTTAAAGAGACATATATATATATATATATATATATATATATATATATATATATATATATTTGTGTGGATATGTGCACATGACTACAGGTGTCCACAGAAGCCAGAAGTGTCAGGTCTTCCTGGATTTGAAGCTTCATGTGGTTGTGAGCATGTAGTGACATGGGTGCTAGGGGCTGAACTCAGATCTTACTGAAGCGCAATTTATGTTTTCAACTCCTGAGCTCTGATTACGACCCTGGGCTTGGCCTTAGCCTCCTTAACTCCCAAGTGTTGGGGCCATAAGCTTTCCCTGCCACTGGGGCACAGATTGATACTGTGTCTTGAAAGACCTATGCACCTTAAAAAAACAAGACAAAAATCAATTCAAAAGGAAAAAAGCAAAACTCTCTAGAAATACCACTGTTGATAATAACAACTTCAAGCCACACTGTACAATTTCATCTATTTGTGTTTAAAGCTTCTTAGTGTATAAAATTGTTATTTTATTGGAAAATAATAATAAAACCTTGTTTTTTCAGAAGTCAAAAGGGAAAAGGTCTTTGTGAACATAATGAAGATAGTCAATGTGTAGAAAACAACTGGATTCGAGATCCTACTGTATGTAAAGTTAATCCTCTTAGATTCAAGCCATGTGAAAGACATATGTGTAGAATTGTCCTCAATGGCCATTCATCCTTAAATGTGCCTATCACAGTTCAAAATGGACACAAACCACATGAATATCAGAAGTATACAAGGCATCCATATGAATGTAAGGAATGTAGAAACAACTCCAGCTTTCCCCAGTGCCTTCTGATGCAGGCAAGAACTCAAACTGAAGCAAAGCCTTATGAAGGTGAGCAATGTGGAAAAACTGTTAGTGATAATTCCTTCCAGACACGTGAAAGAATCCATGCTTCACAGAAAGCAGATGTGTGCAAACAGTATAGGAAAGAATTCAGGAACAATGCAGGTATTGAAAGACAAATGATAACACAGAAGGATGATGGTCCATGTAAGTTTAAGAAATGTGCTAAAGACATTCTTTATTCCACTTCACTTTTTATGCATTTAAGTTCTCAAATTGGAGAGAAGCTGTATGTATGTAAACAATGTGGTAAAGACTTTCCTAATCCTGCTTATCTTAAATGCCATGAGAAGATGCATTGTGAAGAGAGACCATATGCTTGTAAGTACTGTGAGAAAACATTTACTCGTTCTGGTTCCTTGAGATGTCATGAAAGGATTCATACTGGAGAGAAACCATATGCGTGTAAGCAATGTGGGAAAGCCTTCACTACACCCACTTCCCTCCGATGCCATGAGAAGATTCACACTGGAGAAAAACCTTATGAATGTAAGCAATGTGGAAAATCGTTCACGCTGTACAGATATTTGCAAAGACATGAGCGAATTCACAGTGGAAAGAAGCCCCATGAATGTAAACAATGTGGTAAAGCTTTTTATGCTCACAGCATTCTTCGATATCATGAAAGGATCCACAGTGGAGAGAAACCCTATGATTGTAAGCACTGTGGGAAAGCCTTCACTCATTCCAATTATTTGAGATGCCATGAAAGGATTCATAGTAAAGAAAAGCCCTATGTGTGTAAACAATGTGGAAAGGCCTTCACTACACATAATTCCCTTCATCACCATGAAAGAACTCACATGGGAGAGAAACCCTATGTATGTAAGCAATGTGGTAAAGCCTTCAGAACACAGAATTCCCTTTATCATCATGAAAGGACCCATACTGGAGAGAAACCCTATGGATGTAAACAATGTGGGAAAGCCTTCACATTGTGCAGGTCCTTACAAAGACATGAACGAATTCATAGTGGGGAGAAATCCTTTGGATGTAAGCATTGTGGGAAACTCTTTTCATGTTTGAGTGAGGTTCAAAGGCATGAACAGACTCACACTGGAATAAAGTCTTATGTATGTAAACAATGTGGGAAAGCCTTCTCTAAAAATAGTTACCTTCAATACCATGAAAAGATTCACAGTGGAGAGAAACCTTGTGTATGTAAGCAGTGTGGAAAAGTGTTCACTTTTTATAGTTCTCTTCAGCGCCATGAAAGAACTCACAATGGAGAGAAACCTTATGTGTGTAAGCCATGTGGAAAAGCTTTTACTTTTTCTAGTTCCCTTCAACGTCATGAAAGGATTCACAGTGGAGAGAAACCCTATGTATGTAGGCACTGTGGGAAAGCCTTTCCTGCTTTGAATCAAGTTCAGAGACATGAGCAAACGCACAGTACAGTTAAACCCTTTGTATGTAATCAGTGTGGTAAAGCCTTTACTCTCCATAGTTCCCTTCGGGACCATGAGAGGGTCCATAGTGGGGAGAAACCGTATGTATGCAAGCAATGTGGTAAAGCCTTCACTTATCACAGTTCCCTTTGGTACCATGAAAAGATTCACAGTGGAGAGAAACCTTATAGATGTAAGCAATGTGAGAAAGCATTCTTGCTGTGTAGTTCCTTGCAAAGACATGAACGAATTCACTCTGGAGTAAAACCCTGTCCAGAAGAGTGTGTATCTGTGAGCTAGAGAAGTCCTAGAATGCCATAAAGAGTTTATCTGGCCATTTTGATGGGTATGGAAGGTCAAACTGCCAATAGAAATGTAAAAAATAAAGACTGCTCATTTGGTTTCAGAAAGAAATGTGTGCTGTCTTGGGAAATGGACTAGAAGCCATGCATATTTCATTTTGACAAATACACTGGTTACATTCTGCCCATGCCCAAATAATCTGAGTGAGGTTGAATTAAAGGACATATTTTATTACACCAAGGCAATTTGGAGACAGTGTAGTATTCAGTGTGGCACTGTTATTGCTCTCTACTCTTACTGGGTTTGCAGAGAGATAGAGAGATGAAAAAAAATATCTAGCTTGTTGAGAAAATCATAATCGAGTTTAATGTTGCATAAAAGGAATGCATGGTGGGGTGGCTGTCACTGTTAAAAAGATTAGCACAGCTTAAGAATAAAGCATTCATTTTGCACTGGGACAATAGGAGGGATACACTGAGGTCATAGTTTACCCATTGAAGACTCCAGTTTGAAAGTATATAAAATTGTTTGAGAGACTGAGTGATGTCTTGCTCAAAATAGTTGCCTAGGGAAATATTTTTCCTGGTTCAACCACTAAGGCACACAGGCTATTTCAGTTCTGTTAGAAGGTGGCCACTCTACATCTCAAGCAAGCAGCAGAACTTGACAACATCCTTCATCCTTCATGAATGCAAAGTGCAAGACCTGACCTGAGTTCTGGAGGCTTGCTCCAAGCCCAGTAAAGCCAGGTGACATGTGTCCCATTTGGATGCCCTGCAAAGAAGGCAATCTATAGCACATTCAATATGTAGCACCTCCTTTTATGAAAGAGGGTCTTGAGAGGCCTCCTTTCATTGTGGTGGAGCTGTGAAGGTGAGCCCCATGTTACAGCATAGATTCTAGGAGATGCCAAGACCATGGTTGGTCCGACAAGGAAGCAGGGAGTTGAACCAGTCTAGTGCTATGGGTGCTGTAGGGAACAGAAATGGAGGAGTGGGTTTACACAAGGCTGATGGAGCTCAGATGATATCAACAGTAACTCTAGATGTTGACAAAAATCTTCAGGATTTGGTGATCACGCTTCTGGACTGTGGCTTTGCTTTTGGCAGTCTTTCCCTGCTATATTCTCAGTTCTCCATTTTGGAATGGAAATGTTTATTATATGTCATTGTATATTGAGCTTTGTAACTTTTCTAAGGGCTCAGAGTTCCAAGATTGCCTTGAGTCTAAGGAAAAAGAAACAAAACAAAAACAAACTTTGGACTTTGAGCTATTAAGCAGTGTTTAAATTACTAAGAATGTGGAGATTTTTAAAAACTGAATGGATTATTTTTGCTTTATGAGATGGCCATGAACCTTTGAGGGCCAGGGATAGAACAATATGATTATAAAGAGTGCCTCTGGGCATTGTCTTGACAAGAGGTAGACTTGATGGCTAATTTTTATTGTCAGTCTGGCTGGCTTTATAGTCACCCCAAAGAAAAGGCACATCCAGAGAGATTTAACTGCTGAGGGAAGACCCACCCCCTTTGGATTTCATTGTGCCATCTCTTGGCTTGGGGGCCCAGACTGAATAAAAATTGAGAAAACTTAGACCACCAGCATTTGTCTTCCAGCCCACGCCATACCTTCCATTTCCCTTAAAACTGAGATCAAATAAGCATTTATGGAAATTGTTTTTGTCTGATATTTTGTCATGGCATCAAGAAAAGTAATTTCTATACCCCGTGAATACCATCAATGTGGGCAAACTGTTCCTCCTCATAGTTTTCTTCATCATGAAATGTTTTGTTCGTGCTCTAAAGAAAGCCCTTCTATTCTGCAAACTATGCAAGAAGGCCTTCTAGCCTTTGAATTGGTTTGATTAAACTCACACTGGAGAAAACCATGCGGGCACAAGCAGTGTGGCATATCTGTCTTGCTGTGATTTCTTTAAAGTATGTATAAGCAGCCACCCGTGAAGGCATCCCTCAGGGTAGAGTGTGGGAAGTTCCCGTTCTCACAAGTCCATTCTAGCAAACTTGACAGTGGTCAGTGAGGAAAACGTGTATTAGTGTAACCTGTGGAGGGGCATCTCTATTTATCTCAATTCAGAAATTTAAAAGAATGGGTCTTGTGACATGCATCAGTGAGGAAAGGTCTTTGCTGCCAAGTTCAATGACATGGGTTGATTCTCAGAGCCCATATCCTGGAAGGTGAGAGCCAACTCTTGCAAGTTGTCCTCTGACCTGCACACATACAGTGTGATATGTGCATCCCTCCCCTTTCCACATACCCTTAAAATACCACACTATGATTGGGAAATGTGCATTCGGATACTGTACATCAGTCTTCAACTGGTCCACATGTTTGAATGCATGCTGGCTCAAACTCTTATGGGAATGGGTAAAGAAAACTTGCTTATAATAAATAGCTTCACAATCCTGTGGAGTTTCTTCATGCAGTCCATTCCTAGAAACAAGCAATATAAAACGGCTGCAAAATAAATTTGTGTAGAATTTTCCAGAAACTAGAAAACCTGATGGAAACGTTCTGAGATTTATAAATGTGTTTATTCAGTTGTTGGTATTGACTGCCATTTAATTTATTGTTTACTTTTAAAACCAATTTAAAAACTTCTGTCTGTGGGTGTTTTGCCTGCATGTGTGTCTGTGTGTGCATGCAGTGCCAGAGGTTGCTAAAAGAAGGCATCCTGTCTCCTGCAAATGGACTTACAGATGGCTTTCAGGCACTGTGGATGTGGGTGCTGGCAATTGAGCGCTGGTTCTCCGAAAAAGCAGCAAATGCCATTGAGCCATCTTCCCAGCTCCTAAAAATACAAGAAAGGGCTGATGAAGTGGCTTGCTGCCTGGTGACCTGATTTGGGTCCCCATGACTCGTGTGGTGAGAGGAGAGAACCAACTCCTGAAAGTTGTCCTCTGACCCCCACTTTAATGCCATGACACCAGAGTGCACACACATACTCATGAAATAAAGAAATGCATTTTTTTCTTTTAAATTTAAGGACTCCTTTTTTGCATTGTTTTGTTTCGGTTTTTTTGAAACAGGCTTTCTCTCTGTAGCCCTGGCTGGCCTGGAACTTACTCTGTAAACTAGCCTGGCCTCTGCCTCCCAAATGTGAGATTCAAGGTGTCTACTACCACTACCTGCCTTTATAACTCAGAAAAAGATCTCTAGACAATGTATTTTTAAATACATTCCTGAAAGTATGTATTGAACTGAAATAATTATTTAAGGTTAATTATGAACTTAGTTGGTAGTATATTCTGTTATTTGTATATTTACTGATTTAAAAATAATTTATTTGTGTGTGTATATGAACATGTGTAGGCAGGTGCCAGTGGAGGCAAAAAGGACACTGGATCCTTTGGACCTGGACTCACAGGTGTGTGTTAGCCACCATTTGTGGGCACTGTAATCTAAACTCTGGTTCTCACGATTGAGCAGCAAGGGTTGTTAACCAATAATAACCCATCTCTCCATCTCCTATTTATTTACTATGTCGTCTGGATTGGACTGAAACTCACTATAACCCAGGCCGCCCTTTAACTTGTGATCATCCTCCTCCCTCTGTCCTGGGGGTAGTGGTGTGTGTGTGTGTGTGTGTGTGTGTGTGTGTGTGTGTGTGTGTGTGTGTGTGTGTTGTGTGTGTATTGTGTGTGTGTGCAGTGAAATTTATTGATGATATTCAAGACAGTAGGATCCCTCTGGGGTCTGGGATGGAACCTATGAAGGAGATGCTCTGTGTTGAGTTGGGACAGGGACTGCTTAGCAGCCAAAATGTCATCAAATGTAGTAATACTACTTTTCTATTTTTGTTCTGTTACTTATTTTGGTTTCTTTTGAGACAGGACAGGCTTTCTTCTAGTTGAGACATTACATGTGTGTACTACTGTGTCTGTGTTTATATTTATTTTAAATTATGTTGAATTCATGAGAGAATTGAGATGTCTGCTCAGTGTTCCACTAGTCTTGATTTCTATGCAGCTTTCAAGTAATTGTGATTAATGGGCCATTTTAAAATGAGTTTTTTTTTTAGCTGGGCAGTGGTGGCACATGCCTTTAGTCCCAGCACTCAGGAGGCAGAGGCAGGTGGATCTCTGTGAGTTCTAGACTAGCCTGGTCTACAAGAGCAAGTTCCAGGACAGCCTCCAAAGCTACAGAGAAACCCTGTCTCAAAAAATCAAAACAAAAAAAATACAAAAAAAAAATAAAATGAGTTTTTTATGGGGCTGGTGAGATGGACCAGTGGTTGCGAGCACTAGCTGCTTTTCCAGATGATCTCAGTTTGATTTCAAGCACTCATTTTGGCTAGCTCACAACTGTCAGGCCCAGGGGATGAAATATCTTCTTGGGGGTTCTGTGGGTACCCACAAGCATGCATATGTATAAATAATAAATTAAAAAAAGATTTGCTTGTTATTTTTATATGTATGTGTTTCTTGCCTGCATGCCTACAGAGTCTAGAAGATGGTGTTGGATCACCTGAGATTAGAGTTACAGGTGGTTGGAGTCACCAATATGTGGGTACTGGGAACTGAACCTGGGTCCTCTGGAAGGGCAGCCAATGTTCTCAACTACTGAGCCATCTTTTCAGCCCCTGAAAATAGTAACCCTTGGAAAATGAATGTTTGAGTTGGATTTGTTGCATACATAATTATACCACTGGAGTTGGAGGCAGGAGGATTAGGAATTCAAACCACCTTTGGCTACATCAAAAATAAAAAGTTTTTGTTAATTGTTGAGACTTTATTACTGGGTTCATGTGACCCCCCACACCTACACACAAATTCTCCCTCCCTCCCCCTCCTCCTCCTCCTCCTCCTCCTCCTTCTTCTTCTATTATAATGTAATTACATCATTGCCCCTTTCCCTTTCCTCCCTCCAAACAATCCATTCTTTCAAATTCATGGCCTCTCTTGTTTCACTAATCAATCATTGTTACATGCATATACGAGTAAACATATCTTTTCCTAAATATAACCTGCTCAGCCTGCATAATGTTACTTGTATATTTGTTTTTCAGGACTGACCATTTGGTTTTGGATAACCAATTGGTGTGCTTTCCTCTGGGGAAGACCATTTTTTCCCACTTGGGACATGCCTTATTTGCCTGTGGTTTTCTGTGTAGGGTTGAGGTCTCATGGCCTTTTTCTTGTCCACTTTGCCCTGTCTATTGTCCTTGTTCAGCTTATTCTTAGGCAGCCATGTTGGTGATACTTTATGGGTGTAGCTTCTAACATCACTAGGAGACACAGTTTGACAGCAAACTTCCTGATCCTCTGGCTCTTACAATCTCTCTGCCTCGTCTTCTGAGATGTTCCTTCAGCCTCAGGTACAGGCGTGTTTTGTAGATGTATTCACTGTGACTGGGCTCCTACAATTCTTCATCTTGATTAGTTATGGTTTTCTGTAATGGTCTCTGTTACAAAGAAAAGTTTCCTTTCTTGATGAGGGATGAGGACCACACTCATTTATGGATATATTTAAAGCATCTTTAGGAGCTACACTGGCTTTGTAAAGGGGTGTTTACTGCTTTTTCTCATAGACTTAGCTCATGTGGCATATTTTTGGATAATTATTTTTCACATTTATACTTATTCTGTGTGTGTGTGTGTGTGTGTGTTCTGCAGTGTGTGTGTGTGTGTTCTGCAGTGTGTGTGTGTGTGTATTCTGCAGTGTGTGTGTGTGTGTGTGTGTGTGTGTGTGTGTGTGTGTGTGTATGTATGCCTCAGTGTGTGTGTATGCCATAGTGTGTTTGTGTGTGTGTGTGTGTGTGTGTGTGTGTGTGTGTGTGTGTATGCCGAAGAGTATGTGTAGAGCTCAGAGGACAACTTTTGGGATTTGTTTATCATCTCCCATTTTGCTTGAGTTAGGGTTGTTCTAGTTTCCACCACTGCACTCTAGCATGGGTGGCCTACAAACTCCCCAGGGCTCTTCGATCCCACCTCCCATCTCACTGTAGTAGTGCTGGGAATACAGATGAACAGATTCACCCTACCCCATCAAACATTTTGGGTGGGTTCCAGGGATCTGAACTCAGGCTTTCAGGCTTGCATTTCTGTTTTGTGTTGATCAAGTAGCCCTGAACATGTCTGAAACACTCACTGTGACTCCACTGAATAAAATTTACATTCCCTTTCCCAGGAGTACCCATTGCAAATAGCTTCTTGGTTAGGAGTGAGACTTCGTGCCCGCTTCTCCTCTCCATGCAGGGCTTTTGTCTGGCTTGAACCTGCACAGCTCTTGGGCAGTCTGGCACAGTCTTTGAGAGCTCATATGTACATCAGCCCTGGACTGTCTGGAAGATGCTATTTTTGGAATCACCCACCACCTCTGGCTCTTAAGATCTTTTTTTCCTCTCCAAAGATTTTATTTATTTATTATGTATACAGTCTTCTGCCTTCATGCCAGCAGAGGGCACTGGATCTCATTCAAGGTGATTGTAAGCCACCATGTAGCTGCTAGGAATTGAACTCAGAACCTCTGGAAGAACAGTCAGTGCTCTCAACTGCCGAGCCATCTCTCCGGCCCCTCTTAAGATCTTTTTGCCTCCTCTTCCAAATAGATCCCCGAGCCATGAGAAAGAGGGCTTAATAATGACATCCCACTTATGGGTGACTTCTCCAAAGTCTCTCACTCTCTGCACATTGTCCAGTTGTGGTCTCTGAAAAAAAATACAAAATTTGCTTTTATACCCACTTCCAGACCAAGAGCATTGCTCCCTCATGGCACATGGAAATGTAACTCCATCTTACAATGAGATCTCATTTCCTAATTTAGGAAAACATTTTATACCAGCCTCCATATTCTTGTTGCAGGGCCCTCAGCTATGAGAAAGATGTATGTGCCTTTGGGATCCTCCTACACTGCAACAAGGCTATCAAGGCTTGTTGATCAAGGCTATCATTGTGTACTAAGAGAAATACAGCTCCAAGCCTATGGTCACCTTTTGGGGACAACTTCACATAAGCAGAGCAAATTAAATTACAAGGCCATGTGTTAGTTACTTTTCACTTGCTATGACAAAACACCGTGGCCAAGATAATTTATAAAAAGAAAGCATTGAATTTGGAGCTCATGGTTCTATCTGGTTAGCATCCATAACTATCTGGGCAGGGAGTGTGGCAGTAGGCAGGTAGGCGTGGCACTGAGGCAGTAGCTGAGAACCTACATCCTGTTTACAAGCAAAAAGCCAGAGAGTGCTAATGAGGATGGCACCAGCTTTTGAAACTCAAAGCCCGCCCCCAGCAAGCCCTGTTTGTCCATCAAGGCCACACCTTCTAATCCTTCCCAAACAGTTTAACCAACTCAGGGCCAAGTACTCAAATATATGAGCCTACGGTGCCAGTCTCATTCAACCACTACAGGCCACTTGTAGCTTTCTGGACCAGAACTTATCAAGTGTCCAACTGCTTGCAAGGCCAATCACTGTGTATTCATCTCATTAGAGTTAAGACTGTTCTAGTCCGAGAAACATGGTTGGCCTGTTCCTATGAGTCTCCTGGAGACGTCAATCATATCTTTCAGGGCAACAAAGATTCCAAGTCATTCAGCTCCAGGTGGTATTATCTAAGGAATTTCAATCATTACCATTAACACCAACACCTGTGTCCTACCACTAAAGACCTCCTTGAACTAAAAGCAAATCACAGCCTTCAACTGTTAAGATAACCCTTCCTCCAAGATAGCCCTTCCTCAAGATTATTATGTCCTGTGGTCCTAAAACTCCAGGACAAAACTGCAATGTCAAACATGACCCCCTTGTCAACTGTAAGGCAATTCTAAAAGAAAATCATCCTTCATTCCTTATCAAAAATTTGGCTTTGGTCATTTGTTGGGTGGCGGGGAATATAAAGATGAAAAGGCAAATAAAGCAAAGCAAAAACCATCCACTTGAACAATCAGACCCTGACGCTTGGCACCCAAGCACCCAATGAATGACGTGTGATGTCTTATCCAATTAGAAGCCATGGTTTGCTTCAAATGGCTAGTAGCAGGAAAAACAAAGAGTTGTAAAATCTATCCCTTAAAAGATCATGGAGTTGCTTGTTTATCATCCATTCAAATATACCCTACAGAAATTTCGCACTGAGTTCCTGTTTCCTCCACAGTGTATATTCTTTTACAAATCTTATTTCTAATTATGGATGTCACTATGTGGGTGTGAGCATGAATGTGGGTACCCACAGGAGCCAGAGGTGTCCGACATCTTGAGGATGGAGTTAGCAGGAAGTTGTGAGTCATCTGATGTGAATGGTAGGACCTGAAGTTGGATCCTCTGAAAGACAGTATGTGCTCTTAACCACTGAGTCATGTCTCCAGCCCTCACAGTATACATTCTTTATTAAAACTTTTCTGCCAGGTCTGGTCTGGTAAACACTTTCACCTTGAGACTTGGGCTTAACATTCCCAGCATGACAGGTAGTAATGCTTCTTTGTAATTATGATGAGTCCAAGTTACAATTTTGTACATAGGTTCTCAAATATAGGGCTCAGGTCCTAGACTTGATGTGAAACTGGTATTTAGTTCTATCCTATAGTCTCCATGTTTCCCCAAAAAATCGTATGTGGAAAGAATAATCCCTAGGGCAACACACTAGTGATGGGGTTCTTTTACAGAAGAGAGTGGTCTAGATCACAAGGGCTGTCTCCTTACAAGCTAAATTCAGTAATAAAATGTCTTATAGATACGATTTTATTCTCTCTTGGCCATCAACCTTCAAATATGAAGATGTGGCAAGAATATCTTCACGAAGTACAGATATCCTGATCTTGGACATTCCTCCATTCAGAACTGTGAGATTTTTTTTTTTTGAATAAAGTACTGGGTTTTGGGTTTTCTTTCTTTTGAAAAAAAAAAAACAACTTATTTTATTTTGAAGTATATTGTGTGAGGGTGGGGAGGTGTCTTTGCATGTGGGATTACAGGTGCCGAGTGAGTCCAGAAGAAGGCATTGGATCTGATGGAGACGGAGATAACAGTGATTGTGAGCCACCTTGACAGGTACTGGGAGCTGAGCTTGCCCTGGCCACCTCTCTAAGCCTGCTCTCTGATTCTGGATTGCTGATACAGTATGATCAGCTGTATCAAGGTCCTGTTGGCATGACATTTCTACCTTTATGGACTGACACAACCTACACATTGTTAGACCCCCGAAAACTCAAGTATCCGGGGTCCCAGGCCAGGTTCGCGGTCACCCCAATCACCAGGCGGATTCGAGAGCTTGATGCAAACTGCACGAGGCTTTATTGTAATTTAACGAACTAACCCCATGTTAGCTCGGGTCTTTCACCCACCCGCCATGGCAGAGGGCTAGAAAAAGACGGCTCCTTGGGTCTCCCAAAAGATCTTATAGGGCAGCGTAAGGGGAGTGTCTAGGGGTACGCACAGGCTCACGATTGGTGTCCCTCCAGGCTTGGAGGGTTTGCCCTGTGTTGATTGGTCAACTGGTTGTTATGGCCCATAGGCCCTCCCAGGGTGGTTGCTATGCTCTCTACGTCATTGCTGTGTGCTTGTCCATAAAGCACACCCAGGGTCGTAAAGCCTAGCGCCACCAGCTAACCTCTGATTGGCTCCTTGTCACGAGTCAGGCATCTGACTTTAGTGACTAGGTCAAGGTCATAGAAGCACATGTTCGACCATTATGGCTGCCAAAAGGGAAACCGGTTCCTTCAACATAACTGGGGTGACGAGGAATGAAGAAACAACAGAGTCACATACAGAAAAGCTAGAATAGGGTGGACCATGTGCTCGCATGAAGATGCACCAGCCCTAGCCCAGAAACTTGAACCAGTTTATTTTATATAGCAGAATCCAGAAGGTGGGCTGACTATGTACAGCTGAATGAGGAGGCTGGATAATTATTTATAGTGGAACAAGGAGGCGGGGTTAGCTGATCTCAGTAGGGGGTCTCTTCAGGGGAGCAATCTCAGGCTGGAAACATCCAGGAGGAAGAAGCAACTACAATCGCTGTCTACAATGTCAACACCCACACAGGGGCCAGGGGTAGCTTTTGCCATTTCCCTGAGCCTGACCTGTGGAGGGATTTGCCATTCTCATGGGTCTGAGGCACTGGGATCCTTGACATGGTTGTGCTCATGTGAACAACACACATTCACTGAGGACTTCTTCCGATCCCTATGGGGTTGTATCTAAAAGCTAAGAAAACCGTCAGTATTTGAGGCTTATAGCAGCAATTTCCCCACTTTGCTGTACCTGTCTACTTGACATTTCTACCAAAGGATTTTAAAAGTGTCTTGGTCTGTAACTTTGTTCTTTTCATATACGTATGTATGTATGCATGTATGTATGTATCGTCAGATCACTTACATTGAGGTTATCTCAGGTCAAATCATATATGCATAATTTTTCCCACACTGGAACATGGTATTTGTGCTAGCCTGAGTCATGTTCCCATGTTACTCATATTTAGCACTAGAATAAACAACTATCACTTAATTGCCTTTGAGTTGTTGCTAAATTCCTTCTCTGGACAAGAGATAAATAGTTATCTTACCTCTACTCCCTTGTCTTTCCAAAGTCCCAACAACAAACCAAGGAACTCATGCCACAAAGGGATTGAGTTCAATTACCAGCAACCACGTGATGGCTCACAACCATCTGTAGTGAGATCTGATGCCCTCTTCTGGCATGCAGGTATACATGCAGACAGAACACTGTATACATAGTAAATAAATAAATCTTTAAAAAAACAAAAAAAAAGAAAACACACTTAACACACTTAAGCTGCTGAACATCAAAGCAGGGCTTATCCTACCATCAGTACCGTCAAATCACTTACATTGAGGTTATCCCAGGTCAAATCATATACTTCAGTATGTCTTATATTGTGTATTGATTATTTTTTAATCCATTAGATATATTATACTATATCAATTTTGTTTTCTCCCTTGCCACAGGCCTGACTGTAGTACAGACTGGCCATGTACTCCTCACCTTCCTGTTTCAGTTTCCTGATATCTAGCACTGTATACACATATTTTATACCTTGTTTCAATGCCAGTTTCTATATTTCTGAACAGCTGCTTGACAGTTGGAAGTCATTGCAACTGTGTACAACAAAAGGTAGTTTCTTTCCCAGCACTTTAGCACTGAAAGATCATAAACCAGAAAATCATAGATTGGTGATCATTCTAACCTCGGCTAAAGTATATAAATCCAATTACTCTAGCATGGCTACACTGTTCTTTGAAACCCATCTATGGGCTGGTCCTCTCCTTTTCACCATCTTCCAGCCCACAACTCTGTTGGAAGCTCCCTGCTCCACCAGAGGCTATGATAGCACCCAAAAACCTAGGTATGTTTCTGCCCTGGAATCATCAACACACCCTCAGTGCCTGCCCAGCCTACCCCCAACTGTCCACTTCTCCTCATCACCATACCCTGGCCCATAACTCTGGCAGAAACCCCCCTACTTTACCAGAGGCCAAGTCTGTGGCCAGAACACCAGGTAAGTTTTCCTTCCAGAACCTTCTGTAGGGCTATATTTGTAGATAGACATTGCTTAAATTTGGCTTTATCATGGAATGTCTTAGCTTCTCCATCTATTGTAAATGAGTGTTTTGGTGGTACAGTAGCCTGGGCTGGAATCTACAGTCTATTCCAGTATATAGATCATCTGTGCAGACCCTTCTGGTCTTTAGAGTCTCCATGGAGAAATACGTATTATTCTATTATGTCTGCCTTTATACATTACTTGCAGCTTTTAATATTTTTTCTTTGTTCTGTACATTCAACATTTTGATTATTTGTGCCTGGGGATCTTTCTTTTCTTGTCCAGCCTATTTTGTGTTCTGTATGGTTCTTGTATTTATAGGCATCTCCTTCTTTAGGTTAGGAAAATTGTCTTCTATGGTTTTGTTGAAAATATTTTCTGTGCTTTTGACCTGTTTTTCTTCTCCTTCCTCTATTCATATTATTCTTAAATTTGGTCTTTTCATAGTGTCCCCGATTTTCTGTATGTTTTGTGTCAGTAGTTTCTAGATTTAACATTTTCTTTGATGGAGGTATCCAATTCCTTACCGTGTCTCCATTGCCCGAGATTCTCTTTCGCATCTCTTGTGTTCTGTTGGCGAGAGAGACTTGCCTTGAGGTTCCTTTTTGCATTCCTAAATTTTTCATTTCTGGATTTCCCTCAGTTCAAGTTTTCTTTATGAATTCTATTTCCACCTTCATGTTTCAAATTGCTTTATCCATTGTCTTCCACTGGGTTTTCATAGATTTCTTCAAGGAATTTATTCCTTTTTAAGGACCTGTATCATATTCATAAAGGCTATTTTAACATCTTTTTTCTTGTATTTCATCTATGTTTCAATATTCAGGATCTGCTGTGGTAGGGTTGCTGGGATCTAGTGGAGATTTGTTGTCCTGGCTGTTATTGATTGTGTTTTTACACTGGAGTCTATGCATTTGAGTTTGGGAAGGTTGTAGTTCTAGGTGCTGCTGTCTGGTCTTTTGTTTGTAGTGTGGGTATTTTGTTCCTTGGATTCTGTTGCCCTCTCTGGCTCTTAGGAGAGTGTTGTGACTGTGTGTTGCCTGGTGGGAAATTCTTCTTCCATCTTGCTATGTGTGGCTACTGGAAAGGTTTCAGGCAAAATGTGCTTCTAGCTTTTGGGAGTTGACATACAGGAATGGGGATTGACTAGGAGTGGGTGCCGAGGAAGTCCATGGAAATAGAATAGTGGGGTGTTCCGCTAAGGTCTGCTTAGTCCCCTGGGAATGGGGGCAGAGAATGAGGAGACCACAACAAAATATCTGCTACAGAGCTATGGATGAGAATAGGGACTGGACTTAGAGAAAGGTTGAAGATCTGCATTTAGCTTACCCACTTGGCTGACTGAAGTCTATGGGTTCCTAGAGACTACCTGCTGGAGTTGGGGGCTGGGATAAAGCAATAAATAGCATGAGCAAGGTCTGGAGGGAAAGGTCTGCATGGTCCACTGGAGATGAGGCAGGAGGGAAGGGGAGGCATGGTAGGTGGTCTGCTACAGCTCTGGGGACTGGCTTTGAAGGTGATAAGGGAGGTGTGAAGATCTGCTTAGCTCTCTTTGAATCCCGGATTGGAGTACACTTAGGTTCCCAGGCAACTGCTGCTGGGCTTGGGGTCTGGGATAAGTGGTTGAGTGGGAGGGAGGAAGTTTGGACTGGGAGATCTGTGTGATCACTGGAGAAGGGGGTGGGGTGGGGGAGGCTAAAGTAGGAGGTCTGTTACACACCTGGGGTAAGAATGAGGGATTGGTTTTGGAGGAGGTGAAGGAGAGGTGAAAATGATCTGCAGTTAGCTCACCTGCTTCCCTGGTGGCTTGAGTAGCACATGGGTTCCCAGGAGATGCCTGCTGTAGTTTTGGGCTAAGATAAGCAATGGGAACGGGGTTAGGGAAGAAGATCTGTGTGATCCACTGTAGATGTGGGTGGGGAGGGCATGGTAGGCCTTCTGCTGGCAGGTGCTCTGCTGCTGGGCTAGGGAGAAGTTGAGGAATTGCATTTGATGGAAACTCATTTTTTTCTAAAAGTGAAAATCTTCGGTTCCAACTTCTTCATCTCCTGCACTAGCCCTTAAATGAGTTGTTCACAATGAAGGAAAAAACAGCATTGGATTATATGTCCACCCTCCCCCTACCCCTTTAGATGGGAAAGAAGGGAATTTAACCTTATTTGCCTATAACTTTTTTGAACATTCTGTGTACATTATGTTAAAGGTTTACTGATATTCTAGCATAGAATGGTTAAGCTTAATGCTTTTGCTAGTTCATGTTGAAGCCAACATAAGCACATATTAAAAGCTTTACTGTGGGCCTGGTGTAGTGGTGCAGGCTTTAATATCAGTACTTGTAAACTAGAGGCAACAAAGTTGTTAGTTTAAGGTCAGCCTGGGCTTGCCTAGCATTCTAGTTTCTAACATTGGACGTAGATGTAAACACTGCCTCCCCAAATAAAAATCATGTGTATTGAGAGGTGGTAAAAAATTTCGAGAGATATGATCTAATTGAAGGAAGTAGGCTGCTGGAGGCATTTTCTAGTGAGTATATCTTGTTCCAGGGCCCTTGTCTACTTGTGATGGCCATCTCTATCTTTCTATCTATCTATCTATCTATCTATCTATCTATCTATCTATCATCTATCTATCCATCCATCATCCATCTATCATCCATCCATCATCTATCTATCCACCCATCATCTATCTAGATATCTATCAATCCATCCATCAATCCACCCATCCATCTATCCATCCATCCATCTATCTATCTATTGGTTTTTCAAGACAGGGTTTTTCTGTGTAACAGTTCTGGCCTTCCTGGATCTCACTTTGTAGGCCAACTTGTCCTGGAACTCACAGAGATCTGCCTGCCTCTGCCTCCCAAATGCTGGGATTAAAGGTGTACACCACTGGGCTGGAGAGATGGTTCAGGGGTTAAGAGCACTGCCCATTCTTCCAGAGGTCCTGAGTTCAATTCCCAGCAACCACATGGTGGCTCCCAACCATCTGTATAGTCTGGTGCCCTCTTCTGGACTGCAGGGATGCATGCAGACAGAACACTGTATACACAAAATATAAATAAACCTATCGGGGAAAAAAAAAAAAAAAAAGATGTGCACCACTACTGCCTGGCTGTTGTCTTTATTGACTCAGGTCAATGCAGAATCACTTAAGAAAAACATTTCAATGGATTGTTCTAGATCAGGTTGGCCTATCATTGTATCTGTGAGGAATTGTCTTGATTCCATTAATGGATGTTGGGAAACCCAGCCTAAATATGGGCTGCATGTTCCCTGGATGTGGGTCCTGGCTGGTATAAAAAAGGGGGACAGTGAGCTGAGCACAGGCGGATATGCATTCATTCTCTCTGTGTTCTCGCCTCTGTAGGTGGCTAACTCCTTTGAATCCCTGCTACTTTGACTTTTCAGCAATGATGGACTATACCCTGGAATTGTAAACTTAGTAAAAATCTTTCTCCCTTAAAGTTATTTTTGTCAGGGTGTTTGATCACATATGAAACTAAGTTAGAACTGCTCCACTCTGCCCTTTTAATACAATACTGTCTCAGCACAGGCCCAGAGACAGTCCCTCCAGCCAGACTTTAACGGATACAATAAAATAACACAAACAGTTCCTTCTTTGAGTTGGTTTTCTCTGACATACTGTCACAGTGACTCAATGACTGACTAGTACAGGAAGACAAAAAAGTTCTCCATGCTTGCTAAGCAGCTTGCCCTCTTTTGCATATGAGCTTCGACTTGATACAAACTTACATATGCCTGGGAATTGAAATCAGGTCCTTTACAAGGACAATAGTCACTCTTCACCAGGAGTGGTCCCATCAGCCCTAATGAAAATGATTTAATCTAGTAGAAATGTTAGTTGAACATTAAAAATATGTCAACTCTCTTTGACTTATATACTGAGGTCTGTTATGTCAAGCATATAACATCTCAAAAATGAAATCACGATGTACAAAGAATTCTCATTTTAAAGGTTTACATTGCTTCACATGTCACATACATGGAAAGCTCTGAATGTGGCCAGCAGAGTGACCTCCCCAAGTGCGCTGTCCATGCCTCCCCATTAAATAGATAAGTAAATATCTGAAAAATGTTAAAAAAGAGATTTTAAAGAATACCCACAAAATGATTTCACGGACAGGTTTTATGTGGACCTCAACCTTATTTGTGACCTTTTAATTGCTCAAGAAAAGAAACAAGTGTGTTCTTCAAATTAAAATGAAACCTTAAAAATACCTCTTGCCTGAGCAAGAGATTCACGATGAAGAAGGAGGAAAGCCGAGAAGTACCCTGGTAGCCTCTCAGCTCTGTGGGCAGACGCTGGGCTGTTCTCCAATTAACTCTAATAGCTAGTACTCCAAATCTCCAGATTGTTTAGAATTGTCTCTTCTCGAGCCACAGAGAATCACAGGTAATTGACTCAGCCCTGGAAAGCAGGGAGTGGGGAAAGCGAGGACACAGATTCCCTGAGGTTGCCTCATCCCTGGCAGTGCCCGAGGGGCCTCAGGCTTGCTGCAGCAGAAGCAGAGCAGCAGGACCAGAGCCATCCAGAATAGGAAGTGGGCAGGATAAGTAATGGTGACCAGGCTCCTTCAAGCCCCCTGCCAAGCTGGCCCTAGTCACAGCAGCACAGTCTTCACAGGCAGAGACATTTTTAGTCAGGAATTTCTATTAGAAGGATCAGGAGCAGAGAGCCTGGACTCTCAGATTAGCAGCCACTTCCTCTCATCCACCTCACCAGGGGAGAGCTGGGAAAGCCAGCATCAGTCCGGGACTCAGAGAGGCCATTTGCTTGTGCAACTCTTCAAGAAGTTCAAGTATGTGAGACAGGGGTCATCAAGACCATGTGACGATTGACAATTGCACAGTAGAGTGTATCTTTTCGGGATCTCCTGCTTCAGGAGGTAGGTTGTTTGCACAGGTGAGAAAACTGGCTTGTGGAAAGATAAGAGCAGACTCTTACCCAGCACGTCTTTGGGTTTTAGCATGGATTGGTCCCTGCAGAGTCTGGTAGCATAAAGCAAACAGAAGACACTCAGAACTGAGAGGGCAATTAAAGAATAAGGACTCAGTGGGGCAAAGTGAGGTAACAAGAGAAGAAGGCAAGGTAGCTGAGATGGGAGAAAACGGAAAGACGATATTGAAAGATGTCTGTGACAGGAAACAGGAGGGGCAAGATGGGATCCTAGACAGAAAGCAGATTCAGCTGTTTGTTCTCAAACAGGGACCTTTCCTTGGGAAATATTTGACAGTACGTGAAAATCAATGTGTCAGATTCAGGGTGTAGGTCTCACCATAAAAACGTGTCTATATCATCTAATCTTTATTTTCTTGAGTTCAGCTTTGCTGTATTCCACATCATTGGAATAATGGAGAATTTGCCTGTTTGTGCCTTGTGTGAGTTGCCAATTTGTAGTTTGAGGAGAGTAAATGGAAAATTGCTGATCAAAGGCAACAAATCGCTTGGGAGGGGAACTCTAGTCAGTAAAAATCCATGACGTGTCAAGGAGTAAATTGAGTCTGCCGCAACACAAAAACTGATAAGAGGCTGAGGTGAATTTATACGGCCAAGCATTTGACTTAAATATGACACATTGTATTTACCAAAATATCCATTTCTTTGCATAAATGTGTATAGTCATGATTAGCCAATCAAATATATTATCGATTTAAAAATAAATGATACTTTCCTAAATGTCCCTAATGCTGAATTTGAGAAACACTAAGGAGATTTATGGGTAGGACTTATCCATGCCAGACTTAGTCTGCAAGTATGTGGATATCAAAGTGACACCATCCATAGCTACCTGTGACTCAGTGTGTCCTGCCCCACCCCCATGCCTGCCTCTTGGCCTCCCTCCTTCTCTCTCTCTCTCTCTCTCTCTCTCTCTCTCTCTCTCTCTGTCTGTCTCTCTGAACTCCATGTTTATATTAGGTGTCATCCTTGGTGTTGTACATTCCCAGGTTTGGACAATTGTGCAATGCCATGTGTTCCCCATGATAGTCTACAGCACACTCTCACTACCTTTAAAAATCCTCCTTCCTTTCTCATCACAATTCTCTGGAAGCCACAGATCTTTTATTCTCTTCCCCATTTTGCATTTTTCTGAATAGATAGATACCCCAGTTCCTATCATGCCAATGGGTGGTATATGCAACCTCGTTCTCCTCTTCCCAGGTGTGATCAGCTCTTTCATTGCAGAATTCTCACTTTCCATGGATTGTTTGGGTTATTAGTCATGTAAATAAAAGTGGGCATGGTCAGACACAGAGGAAAGACATTCTTTGGCTTGAGAGCAGCCTCTGATTTTCTGTAACAGTTATTAGTAAGTGACAAATGGAATAACAGGAGGTCAAGAAAAGACAAGCTCTGTGAGCACTAGAACCTAAACTCAAACCCTGGCCCCCCTGCTCCACAGTTGTCCTTCCCTAGGAAAGTGGTGAGTTCTCTGTGGGAATCTCCCTTCTCATTTACATAACTGAGGACACAGCCTGTACTTCCCAGTGCCAGGAGAAAGATTCAAGAACCACATGAATGGTGACAAGCCTAGTGATAGGTGAAAAAGGGTGCACAAGACAAGTTCAGGGAAGGACAGGTACTCTTATGGGAATCAGTTTTGTTTAGTACACAGCACTGGTGTTATAGTCACAACAGTCACTGATACAAGATTCCACAATCCAGTTCCAGGAACAGACATGACTCCAGAATGATGCTGATTGATGGATCCATGACCAAGTCATTAACTTGGAGTATTATAGTCACTTAGGAAAGAATGACTCAATCTGTTTTGGGAAGAAAATCTGCATAAAATCTCTAAAGAGCACATGACATTGAATCTGTGTCTTAAACAGAAACCTGTATTTGCCAAATGGGGAAGGGGTGCTTGGGCAACTCATGAGGAGTGCAGAGGAAGGGTACCAATGAGGCAACTGTATTCTTTATAGGTCAGTGACTTTTAACCAGGAGAAACGTTTCTCTCTAGGGAGACATTCATGTTTTCTGGAGATGCTTTTCTTGTCACGTTTGGTCAGCAGCTTCTGGTGTCTACACAGTAGAGACCAGGGATGTTGTTAAACACCACACAAGGCACCTGGGGGGTGGGGGGAATCACAGAATGAAGTATTTATTTTTAAATTCAACAGTCTTGTGTGAAGAAATCATGCTCTATGCACAGAGGAACTTAATGAGTCCATGTGTCTTGGTGGCATCCATCCAGTTTTTTCTTAGAGGATGTTATTTCCAAAACCATTCACCTCTATGATCTCAGACTGGTAGGATTGTGTGGTGCTGTTGGAACCACCATCTTTGAAGTAACTGGAAGGTGCTAACCATGACATGGGAGAAATGGTCAAATGATGCCTGAAATCGAAGCCAATAACCTGAAAAGTGGTAGTTTTGGGAGTGACCACTCACTAAAGTAAATGGGTTTTCCTTGATTTCTGATAACAAGTCTGTAAACACTCAAAGACCTTAGCTGACTGAAGAGGTCACTCACCAGGAGCTAGAGAGATGGAGAGAGTAACTGTTTGCTGCTCTTCCAGTGGACCCTAGTTTGGTTTCCAAACCCGGCATTGTGGGGCTCACAAGCTCTAGGGGATCTAACACCCTCTTCTGGCCTTCTCAGGCACCTGACCACATGTCTCTCTGTCTCTGTCTCTGTCTCTGTCTCTCTCTCTCTCTCTCTCTTTCTCTCTCTCTCTCTCTCTCTCTCACACACACTGAGTAAATAGCAGTAACAATAACAATAATAGCAAGGAAATGGAAAAGCTTAGGTGCCCATCAACAGACAAATGGATAATACAAATGAAGTACATATAGACACTGGAATTTCATTCAGTCATAAAAAATAAAGTTATGAAAGTATCAGGAACATGTATGGGACTGTGTATCTTTACATGGGTGTAAACATTGGTGGATGCAAGAAAACTAGAAAGGAGCTCATGAGAAGGGGAAAGGAGGCTGCGAGGGAGAGGCACAGGGAAGGTAGTAGAACACTGTGATATCAGAGTGAAAGTGGGAACAGTAGAGGGGGAAGTGTTTAGTGGTGATGTAGGGCAGAGAAAAGAGGGTGAGTCACCCAAAGCCAAATGTCTATAAAAATATCATAAGAAAGCTTGCTACTGTGTGTGGGAAAATTTTACAGTAGAAAAATTACATTATTTATTTTAAAATATCAGAAATATAAGCAATATGTTAAATTCAATGGTAGTAAGCATAATTAATTATGATATAATAGAACTCAATTCTTCTTTTTAGTGACAGACATTTTTATTACCCCAGAAATAAATTTTATACACATTACCAGTCATGTCCTATTGTCTTTCTGCTCCCGACCCTGACAACTTTTCCTGTGCTTTAGACTCCTACAAGTATGTACAGTGATGTACTACTCACAGAGGCAAAGTAGACAAAATAACTCAAATGTCCACCAACTGGGGAAGTGTATCCACATGGGAAAGTGTTGTTTGGCTGTAATAAATGAAATTCTGTGGTTTGAGAGACAGCTCAGTAGTTAAGAGCCCTTCCTGTGTAAGCACAAGAAGCAGTGTTTGGATGCTAGCACTGACAAAACAAGTCAGGCACCCTGTGCATCCTGGAGCTCCTAGCACAGAGGGGAGCAGGAACAGGAGAACCTGGTTCCCAGACTAGCCAATAAGGTTTGGGCTCAGAGAGAGATCCCACCTCAAAGGAGTAAGCAGAGAGTATACTCTGTGCCCTCTTTTGGCTACCCTGCATGAGCAACAAGCAATGCAGCCTACCCCCATACTTGCAGATACACCCACACCCACACCCACACACTCAGACACATGCACAGTCTCACATACACACACACACACACACACACACACACACACACACACACACACACTTACATATACAAGCACACAATGTTACAATGTAGTTGAACCTTGAAACATGATGCTTAGCCAAAGTTGTCAAACACAGAAGGCCACATATCTCAGGATTCCATTTACATAAAGTATGTACAACAGGCAAAACCATGGGACAAGAAACAGAATGATGATCTGTTCTTTTAAACTTTACATTGTCTATTATTACTGAAGGTAATTGAAATATAGAAACGTGGAGACCTCTTTAAATTAAGTTTATTTGCTGGGCAAATACAGCGTTCCCTGCCACTTATGTAGATGTATATATACTATGTTGCATCTTCTGGGTTGGCACATTTTAAAAAAATTAAGAAAGACTTACTATTTTTTTTGTATTTAAAGACAGCGTTTCTTTGTGTAGGTTTGGAGCCTGTCCTGGAATTCTCTCTGTAGACCAGGCTGGCCTCAAACTCAGAGAGATCTTCCTGCCTCTGCTGGGATTAAAGGCGTGTACCCCCGCTGCCCAGCCTAAAACTTACTACTTCTTACAACAACTTCTGAGGTATGGAGAGAGACATGGAGAAAAAAAAAGGTGAAGAAATTTACTGAAGTACACAGTGGGCAGAGTAGGAATTGAAAGTGATTCTACAACCTTCTGTTTTTCCTCATTGGACTGGTAACCTCAGAGCATGCAACCCAAGAGGACTCATTAGATTGATGTAAATTAAGTCGGAGATGTACCTTGCCAAAGGCCTGATAGTCATGAGTTGGCATATACCGGGCACTTGAAACTGGGGAAATAGCCACGATTTTCTATCAAGAAGTATGAGGGAAGGAAGGCAATGGTTGGAAGCTCCAGTAAAGGAATAGTCTCACTGGGGGTGCAAAGCAAAGGTGCACATGGGGAGTGCAGTCTAAGAAGTCACTTCAACTGTGGGTTTGGATCTTGGATCTGCCATTTCAAGAGCTTCACTTTGAGAATTTCCTCAGCATTTCTACATTCCAATATTCTCAGCGAGAATGCTAAAGACACTCAAGATGGCGGTGAAGACAATATCTCTATTAATATGATGACAGAATTAAGTTATAGGCTTAACAGTAGAAACAAGATTAATGCCACCCGTAATCTTCTCTCAGAATCAACCACCTAGGTGTGTCCAGGTAGGGTGGAAACTGATAACCTTCCTCCATCCAGTAGATGACCTCTCCCTACCTCACCTCAGGTGTGGCCTCCATGCAGGGAATCAATCACTCAGGAGTGTCAGAGTTCATCCTCATTGGCTTCTCTACCTTCCCTCACCTTCAGATGGTCTTCTTCCTGCTCTTCCTGCTCATGTACCTCTTCACACTGCTGGGCAACCTGTTCATCATGGCCACCATCTGGAGCGAACGCAGTCTCCACACACCCATGTACCTCTTCCTGTGTGCCCTCTCCATCTCTGAGATTTTCTACACCTTTGCCATCATCCCACGCATGCTGGCTGACCTGCTCTCTACCCTGCACTCCATTGCCTTCCTGGCCTGTGCCAGCCAGATGTTCTTCTCCTTCACGTTTGGCTTCACCCACTCTTTCCTACTGACTGTCATGGGCTATGACCGCTATGTGGCCATCTGTCACCCACTGCGTTACAATGTGCTCATGAGCCCCCGTGGCTGTACCTGCTTGGTTGCCTGGTCCTGGGTGGGTGGTTCATTCATGGGGACGGTGGTGACAACAGCTATTTTCAACCTCACTTTTTGTGGACCCAATGAGATCCACCATTTTGCTTGTCATGTTCCACCTCTATTGAAGTTGGCATGTGGAGAGAATGTACTTGTGGTAGCCAGAGGTGTAGGTCTGGTGTGCATCACGGCCCTCCTGGGATGCTTTCTCCTCATCCTCCTCTCCTATGCTTTCATTGTGGCAGCCATCTTGAAGATACCATCAGCAGAGGGTCGGCACAAGGCTTTTTCCACCTGTGCGTCCCACCTCACAGTGGTGATTGTGCACTACGGCTTTGCCTCTGTCATCTACCTCAAGCCCAAGGGTCCTAAGTCTCTGGAAGGAGACACTCTGATGGGTATCACCTACACGGTCCTCACCCCCTTCCTCAGCCCCATCATCTTCAGTCTCAGAAACAAGGAGCTGAAGAATGCCATGAAGAAGGCTTTCCTAAGCAAACTCTATCCAGAGATAATTTAATGACCTATAAGAAAATTCTTAGGAATAACTAAATTGGTTTACCAAATTTACTGTTTGAGACAATACTCCATCATTATGTGTTTATTTATGACATTTTTCATGTTGGTAAAACCTTTGTAGTCCTCTGTAAGTATACATGAAAGGGTTAACACCTGGGGTTTAATTATGGATGGAAATAAGTATGAGACAGTAGAGAGAAAATAATATTTGACATTTCTTACCTGCTACAGGACACATTATTAGTTCTCAACTTGTCTTACATATTTCTCAGGTAGACTAATACAAGCCTCACAAAATACTGAATAAACCAGAATGTCGGCTTATGTATTTATTGTGAGAACGCTTACTGTCCTCTGCTAAAATCCAGTCATCTTCTATCCCCAGCAACACATATCTACAATGCAACAAGAAATGGAAGACTTCATGACATACTTTTGTCCAGTTGCACTAGGTAGGCATAATCTGTAAATTTGCTAAAGACAAGTTGGGAGTGGTGATGCATGCCTTTATTCCCAGCACTCTAGAGGCAGAGACAGGTGAATCTCTGAATTTAAGGCCAGCTTGATTTGCAGAGAGAGTTCCAGGACAGCCAGGGCTACACAGAGAAACCCTGTCTCAGACAAAAAGAAAGTTTACTAAAGACTGTCCTTTGATCATAGCAGAGGAAAATAAAACACCGGAAATTTCAGAATTACCAGGATGCATACATAGAAGATGCAAAGCACAATAAGCAAAGATGGGGAAATGACTCAGTGGGGAAAGTGCTTGCCATGTGCTACTTGGATGCTAATGTCCATGTTAAAATAAAAAGAAGCCAGGTGTGGCAGAGTGCAGCTATAACCTCGGAGCTAGGGTGGGGAGAAGGGACAGGAAGCTCCCTGGTGCTCACTGGCTAGGCAGTCTTGCTGAATTAGTGAAGACTAAGTTCAGCACCAGACCCTTCTAATATACATTAAGGCGTAGTGAGTGATGGAGGCATCCAACCCTGACTTTTGGCTTTCACATTCGTAAGTGTACCTGTGAGGGTGTGTGCATGCGTACATAACATGCAACTGCTTACACACATAAATGTACATACAGATAAAGAACAATAACGGGGCTGAGGAGAGGGCTCAGTTGGTAAGTGTTTTCTGTACAAGCATGAGGTCCAACCCCAGTTTGGTCATTGGCATCCACATAGAAAGCTGAGCATAGATAGCAGTGTGTGCTCGTAATCTCATCAGTGGGGAGGAAGGGCCAGGAGGATGGATTACTGGAGCTTGCTGGTCAGCTAGCATAGGAAAAGGAGGGAGCTGTAGGGTCAGTAAGAGACCCTGGAGAGAGAAGTATAAAGAGATGGGAAGGGACAGAGGGGAGCAGGGACAGAGGGGGCCATTCGGGCAGAGACAGGAAAAGCAATAAGCAATAAGCAGATTCTCAAAATAAACTGAAGAAATCTTGTGTGAATCTAGAATACTTATAGATAGACATCAGTTTCTTCATTGTTGATTCAAGTAAAAACTCCCATTGTGAGATAGTGTCTGTTAAGAGTACAGAGACCAGCAGGTAGCTCTATTGAACACAGACTGATTGTGGAGCCCAGGGTGGAAGTTTACGACATGGTTCCAAAGGCTAGATGTTTACCAGTTTCTCCACAAAGAGGGACTTCAGGATGGTATTTTAATTTAAAATAGACATTTTCGTAGAGAGATTGGATAAAAAGAAACTACTCATCACTACTTCCAGAGTATGAATTCAGTCTTTCTCTATTTGAGCAATGAAAATATTCAGCAGTGAATATTCGGCCTCCACCTGTGGAGGTGGAGGAGTGGAACAATCTCGCCTAAAACCTGGAAACCCACAGAAGCCCCCTTACGGAACTCCTGCTGCACTTCCTGCTTCTGAGTTTTCATTCTTCCCACTATCCAGGCGCCTTATCATTGTGGACTCTCAAGGCAGGAACAGAACAAACTGAATTTGTCTTCGCCATATGATGAGGTGAAACTGCTGCATGACTTGTTAAAGATCACAAAACATCAAAGCTCCCAGTTTCCAACTTGGGTCTTTTCTGGCTACACATCTTTTCCATGCAGACTGTTTTGTGAAATGTTCTTACAGGCTTTATGGGAACAAATTCCAGAGAAAGTGGACATTCTCCATATTCAAGAGCCTACCATCTCAGAGTGTTTTATGGCACAGGTGGGCACCTGTAGCCCACCACACCCTGGCACATGCATCCTTCAAACTCTAATGGAAGACTTCAAGTCTGAATCCTTCGTGATTTTAAATATGGTTTTCTCTTTTAGGAATTTGTCAGTAATTCCTATGCATTGAGCTAAGATGACCATTTCTCCACGAAGAAAGCCAATATGGGCAAGAATGCATGTTGGCTTCTTCACTTTCTTCTCTCCTTTTTACTTTTGAATTTCTCATTTGACTATTTTATATACATATACAATCCATTTAGATATTATTTACCCCAAGCTTTCTCCTATCATCCCTTCTGACTTAGTTCAACCTGTCCCATCTCCCCTTCCCCCTTCTTCTCCTCCTTCCTGCAGCCCTCCTTCCTGTACTTCATTAAGTCATTACTTGTTGAAATGTTGACTGACCTT
The DNA here is from genome assembly GCF_003668045.3 of Cricetulus griseus. Taxonomy (NCBI): domain Eukaryota; kingdom Metazoa; phylum Chordata; class Mammalia; order Rodentia; family Cricetidae; genus Cricetulus; species Cricetulus griseus. Next base: position 98,033,460 of record NC_048598.1, read on the forward strand.
ATTGGCTTGGCTTGTACAGGTAACTCTAGCTTCAGTGAGTCCATGTGTAAAACAACCATATCATATCCAGAAGACAGCATTTCACAGCAATCCACTACATACTCCAACTTTATTTCTCCCACCCCCTGAGCCTTTGAGGGGAGTAGGGGTCCCCTGTAGGGCTGAGCACTCAGGGCTCACTGATTCTTAGTACTGTCATTAGTTATGTGTTGCTACAGAAACTTCTGCTGACCACAGAAAGTTACTGCTCTAGCTAAGGTTAAGAGAAGTGTGAATCTATGCGTGTAACAGAAATAGAAAGCAGTTTGACACTGTGTTCATTTAGCAGAACAACAGTAAGAGGTTCCTTCCCACCACAACCTATGAACTCCAGAGTCTTTCATTTTCTTAAAGATCCACTTGGCTCTTAACTGTACTGTTATTTGTATGAGTAGCCAACTTGGATAATGGATAAATGTCTCCTATGACTTGGGCAATGTCTCAGGCTAACTTGTGACGACTTGGGCTACAGACTCTGTAATATCATGATATTTGCTTGCTCTGCTCCTCCTTCAAACAGCACCAGCACGATACTTGTGTATCATCAGTTGCCCCGTGATAATAAACAACCCAGACTGTTGACTTGTATATTTACTGTGAGAGACCTCACTGTCCTTCAAAAACATGGCAAATCCATGTTTGAGCCAGGCTGATATAGCTTTAAATATTGCTTATGGATGAGATTCCCCATCCAAAAAGATCAGTACTTTACACGTTCATTCCACATCTGTACACAGCACTGGCATTTATTATCCAAAAATGGTGGAACCATTCGCTAATAAAGGACTGTTGTACAAATACTCATTCAGTTTATACAGCAGAACACAGGCAACCATAAAAATAGCTCCATCGTATACACTTCATGGGAATCCCTCCCTCCCTGGCTGTCCCATTAGACACAGCTTTGTGCATCATCTACAGAGGGAAAATCCCCAAATTTTTACCCTTCTTAACACCTTCTCTTGAATATGGAATAGACATCTTGAATCTATTGTCTTACTGTAGGGTATTTTTATGTGTGAGACATACTTGCATATCTGCATATTTTATTGTATTTATGTACTTATGTGTCTACATGTATAGTTTTAAGTGGATGTTCGGAGCCATTCTCAATCACTCTTCCAACTTCTTGAGGAAAGAAAACCCATTCAAGCCTAGCGCTCCCTGATAGGGCTAGTCCCGCTGGTTGCCTTGCTCTGGGGGTCTCTTGTTTCAACCTTCCAGAGCTAGGATTAATTTAGGGTACCACTCTCACCAAAATGATATGTGGGTTTTTGGATATCCAAACTGCTGTCCTCATGCTTTTATGACTAATTGTTCTTAAACTGTTGAGCTGTCTGCTTAGACCCTCAAATATTTTTATTATTGTCCCAGCCACCTCCTCACATCTGAGAAAACATAAATCCAACTCCATCTTTTGGAACATATGATTCCTTTCATCGAGCCCACCTGCAAATCAAGATTAGGTATCTTTTCAAAGTGTGTCCACCTGGCTCTGTGTTCACTGCTTACAGATTTTTTGAGTGTATATGAGAGTCCTCCCGCAGCCACACCCCACTCTGCAGCAGCTCCTCTCATGTACTCTTTCTCTTGGTGTTTACTCACTTTTATGTTCATATTGTCATGTGGCATCTCTGTGTTTGTTAGATATTGTCTTTTTTTAGCCAATAGATTATTGAAGAGTACAGGGGCTTGTTTATTTGGTTCATTTCTGTATGGTAGCTTATGATAGGCTCCCAAATATTTGTGGATAAATTGATTTAGAACACTGAGAAGTAAATCTAACCAGGCAGAACAAATTTTTGTCTATTCAGTTGTTATACATGTGTAGAAATAAGCTTTCTTGTCCTGTGTATAGGCCTACTCTGTAAAAAGAATCTGCCTTCTAATACAGTTACAAGATCAAAGTGAGGTCATGTCTATGAATATCACTGCACAGTGCTTAGCACACACACTCAAAAAATAGCACTGATGATTCAGTCATACTGGAAGTTTTACTTGAATATTTCATCAGATTGATGTGAGATAAAGAACTAACTGTCCTCTTTTTAAAGTTTTTATTTTTTAAATTAATTTAATTTACATTCCAATCCCAGTTCCCTCTCCCTCCTCTCCTCCTGCTCCCCCCCACTCTCCTTTCCTCCCATCTGTTCCCCATGGAGAGGGTAAGGCCTCCCCTAGAAGCCTACTAAGTCTGTCCCATCATCTCGTTGAGGCAGGACCAAGGCACCTCTCCACCCCCACACCCCTGTGTCTAGGCTGGGCAAGGTATCTCTCCATATAGAATGGGCTCCACTAAGTCAGCTTGTGCATTAGTGTTAGATGTTGGACCCACTGCCACTGGCCTCATATATTGTCCCAGCTGCATCACTGTCACCTATATTAAGGGAGTCTAGTTTGGTCTTATGCAGGTTTCCCATTTGTCAGACCTGAGTCAGTAATCTCTCACTAGCTCGGGTCAGCTGATCCTGTGGGTTTCCCCATCGTAGTCTTGACTCCTTTGTTCATATTATTGCTCCTCCCTCACTTTGAATTGTACTCCAGGAGGTTGGCCCATTGGTTAGTTGTGGATTTCTGCATCTGTTTCCATCTGTTTCTGGAAGAGGAGAACTGTCCTTTTGAAGACCATATGAAGACCATTATTGCATATGTCTTGGCATGAAGTGTGGGGGATTCTACATGTTACTGGACAAAAGCCTGTGGTCTACAAGGATGTACCTAGTCTCCAAGAATGGTCCCAATGATTCATAATATGACAGTATTTCATGGAAAGTGACAAATGTGGCAACATGCTTTCAAAGAGAAATGATGACTTATAGGAATGGTTGTGCACGGGTTAAATGATAAAAATAAAATTTCTTTGGGTAAATTCTTCTTTTTAAGGCATGATTTCCTAGGACTAACATTCCCAGGAACACTGTTTAATCAGGCATATGAACAGTTCATATATCATGACCTAGACAGGTTGGCACTTAAAATTAACTACCACATGGACAAAGTTCTAAGGTTACAAATAAAGGCAAGAATTCTATGGTTTGAGATCCACTCATCCCTGTTTCTCAGTTTCTCGTCCCACTATGGTTTTTCCTCTCCTAGGGGGAATTTGGAAATTTTGGTAGTTATTTTGATTGTTTTGATGCAAGGCAAGGGGATTTTGAAACAGCAACTGATAGAACAAAGACAGGAATGTTGCTTGGTTATCTTACAATACACAGAATAGCTCCCTCTATATACTGGCTCTGTACATAAACAGGGAAAAAGATGCAAGCCACATATATGACCTATATAGTGGACATATACATATATCACATATAGTTTATATATGTGGTGTTAATATAACATATATAACATATAGCACACATATGTTTATATATACATAGCATATATAACACATAACACACATATATGTTTATATATACATAACACACTGTGTAGTCAGACCTCCACTTACATGGGCTCCACATCCTTAGATTTAACCAGATGCAGACTGAACATATTAAACATTTATTAATGTGTGCGTGATATGTATATGTGCTGCATGTCTCTGAACATGCAGAGGAACAACTTGAAGGGATAAATTCTCTCCTTCCATCGTGTTTGACCAGAGATTGAATTCAGGCCATCAGATTTAACAGCAAGCACTTTTACCCACGGAACCATCTCACTGGCCTTGAACATATTTAAAGTGGTATCCATACTGTTTTCTGGTTATTGCCTAAACACTGTAGGATATTAACTATGTATACAGTGTTTATATTGTATTACCTTTTCCAAATAATATACAGGTGATATAAAGTACATGGATTGATTTTTGGTTGCCATTGCATATGACAATACTTTATATAAGGAATTTGAATATTTTCAGAATTTGTTATTTGGCAGGGGTATCGCAGCATCAGGCCTCACGGATAGCCATGAGTGCTTGTATTAATTAATATGTATAATACATTTTGACAAGATATAAGTTAACGACAATGATTGGTTTTACTAGAGGAGGTGTGCCATTTGGAGGATGTCACTATAAACATTCCTAAGGCATTCAGGTCAGACCTTAAAGAAATAAAAGAAATGGAATCCAGGATAGATGCTAGAGCAAATTCGAGGATCCTGAGGTATGAGTTGGCTTGGTTTTCCACAGGAGGATGCTGTGCTGGAGGCTGAAAAGAGCCAGGGACTGAATGTGAGTGCAAAGTGACTACTGATCATGAGGTTCTCACAGCATCCCTACAATTAGAGGGCTCAACAGAACAGCGTTTTCAGTTTCTCTTTAGGAACTTCCTTCTGGCTGCTGGGTAGAGCCATCCTGGGGAGTTTGTATAAGACAAGAGAGAAATGCCTTTGTGTTGGAGCCTAGAATTCCATCCACAACAAGCCCTTTGGGTCAATGTGTAAGGAAAGCAGGACAGTGGATCGAAGGTAGCATATCTCCTCTCCCAAGCTGGCCTTATTCTCTAGCAATTAGTTCCTGAACACTTAGCTCCAATTAGTTCAGGAAGGGGTGTCTGAAAGTCTGGGGACCTCCATGTCAACAGGTCTGTCTTTGTGCACCAGTTCTTTAATTGCTTCTCTGGGCTCTGCTGCGTGGAGACCAAAGAATGCACAGAGGGAACCATTAAGAAGGAAGTCAGAGCAAACAGTAAAGAATGCAGGGAGTGTGGGATTTGAAAATTAGAAACTGATTAACAGAAAGATGAAGACCGGGCTTTTGGGTACTGGTGGGAATTACCAATGTTAGTGGTCAGAGTTGAAGGCAACCTCCTCTCCTACAGCATGTGGGTAGTTATTTTCCTAAGACTTTGTTGTGTTTGCAGACTTTTTTAAAATTTGCATTTACTCATATCCTATCACTATAAAATTAATGATGGCTTCTATTTATAGTCTGTGGAGAGAGAAGAAATGTAAGCATTTGTCATCTTTGTGGGGGAGGGTTAGCAGAAAAGACAGTGATCATGAGTACTCAACTTAGAGACACCAAAACTTCCAGTAACCAACATAAATCATGTTCAGTATAATCCTTTTCAATCCATATTTTATTTACATTTAAAATTATACACACACATATATACATACAATTATACACACATATATGTGGCATATAGTTTGATAATCTGATGCAAATAAAATCAAAATTAATTTTTGATGACATTGTCTCATGTGTCCTGGGCCATCCTCAGACTTGCTATGTAGTTGAGGATGTCCTTGAACTCATGATCTTCCTGCCTCCACTTCAGAAATGCTGAGATTACAAGCATGTGTCACTATATATAGTTAAAAATAATTTTAAAAATCCACATGAACTGGTATGTCAGCATTTTAAATGAAAAGGGAATAGCATGCGACCTTTCTAAGTCCTCCTCACCCTGACCTCAGTCTAGAGATATGACATTCATTCAGTAAACCTTTTGACTATTTTAAATTTACATGACAACTAATGCTAACTAAAGCAAATAATACGATATGCTTTAATTAAAAAAATTAAATTTCGTGTGTGTGTGTGTGTGTGTGTGTGTGTGTGTGTGTGTGTGTGTGTGTGTACAAGCATGCATTCATGCATACAGGTACATGTGAATAGGGCAGAAGACAACTTGCGGAAGTTAGTTTTCTCCTTCTACCTTATGGGTTCCAGGACTAGAACTCACGTCATCAGGCCTGGCATCAGTGCCTTTAGTAGCTAAGCCATATGGCTGGCCCAAGGTTTGTTTTACCTTCATAGTAATTGATATTTAGCCAATTAAACAACTAGTTGGCTTTTTCTCTAATGACCACAGGGAACAGTGGTGAAGTTTCTAGAGTGCCAGTCACATATGATGGCAGATGCCTTTAATCCCAGCACTCGGGAGGTAGAGAGAGGAGAATCTCTCAAGTTCAAAGTTAGCCTGATCTATAGAGTGAGTTCTAGGACAGCCAGCACTACATAGAGAAACCTTGTCTCAAAAACAAACAACCAAACAAGAAGAAGAAGAAGAAGATGTTTCTATGGTATAACTAATAAGTCATCTTTGCTGTTATTGCTTTCACCAGAGGAACATTAACTTTAGGACTTGTGCTGGCCACATAGCTGTCCTCAACTGTAACAATTCCAAGCATTGATGAGTAGGGTAGCTTAGCATCTGAAAACCTTCATGTCTTAGAGGGAAAGCATAGGATGCCCCTCTCCCCAAACATTGTGACTTACCCCCTACAATTTCTAATATAACCTAAGAACTTGTTCTTAATTTTTTTAAAGCATTTATTTACTATTTTGAGGCACTGGGGTGGAGGCAATATGCATATGTTCACAATTCTGTGTCACACGTATGGAGTGAGAAAATAGTCTGTGGGAGTAAGTTCTTGTCTTCTACCATGTGAGTCCCATGAATCAAACTCAGATTCAGCAGCCAAGTACTTTTACCTATAAGTCATCTCACTGGTCCAAAAAATCTGCCTTTAGAAGAGGGCATGCCTATTTTTAGGATAAACAACTTGGTACAACTTAAGCATTGTTAATATTCCCACATTTGACTGTGTGATGTAGTTACATCACAGCCCAGATGTAGTTACACTAAAACTATTGCAGGAAGTTGCATTAAATTTGTGCCTAGGATGCTTATAAGACATAAATGTATTTTATAGTTACATTTGGGACCTATCCCCATGATATTTTACTACATATATGGACATATTCTAAGATCTAAAAAAAAAGTGTCTGACATTTTAGATAATAGAAATTTTTCCTATATTTGCTCATGATGCTCTTTTTTTACATCAATGCATCAGCAACCTCCACCTTAAAACACGAGAGCCAGCTTGTCTAAACTTACAAGTCCCTCCTCAAATCTTGCACACTGAACGTTTCTTTCCAAATCATAATAAGAGTAAGTCCCGGCATTCTTAACTCATTTGGCTGACGTATTCCAGATTTTGTCTCTTGTTCTCCTGAATCTTCCCTTCTCAGTCTAGAAAAGACTGGCTTCCCTAACTCACTATCCTTGAGAAATAAGTGTCTAATATTCAGCTTCAACTCCAAGAATAAGTTCCATTCTAGTTTTGTAGTTTACTGGGTAAGACTTTGGCTAACTTTCTTAATCTCATTATTACTCAGTTTGCTCATCTTCAAAATGGGACTAATAATACTACTCCTCTGTAAAGTAAAACAACTCATATGTTATTTGTTATACTCAAGATCTCTCATTACTCTGGGGAAATTGGAATAATTGAAATCAAAAGCCCGATAAGGCGGGGCCTATTGCTCACTAAGCTATAATCTACCATAATTCTGCAGTCAAGCTAGAGTTGTGCTGGTAAGTAGAGTGCTTGCCTACCACACACTGCTCCCTTGCTTTGAGTACCAGCACTGCAAGTTTTAATAAAAATAAAGGCACTAGCGCAATGTCTCCAGTGAGGAAAAGTGCTAGGAAGGAGAGTCCTGAACTTGAACCCAGAAAGATGGAGGGAGAGAACTGACTCTACAAAGCTGTCCTCTGACCTCCCCTTCATGGTATGCACTCCTCTTCACACACATACACACAATAAAAAATGTAATATTAAAAATGTGAAAGAATATGAAATCCATTAAAAATACCAAAATGGCTATAATCAAAAAGTCAAGAAATAATGAAGAGTTGTCAAGGATGTGGAGAAATCAGAACCCTCACACCCAGCTGGTAGGACTATATAAAATGAGGTAGTTACTTTGAAAGACACTATGTCAGATCTTCAAATAATTAATCATTAGTACACTTTATCACCCATAAATCCCATTCTAGTATGTACAGTAAAAGTTATGAAGACATACATTCACACAAAACCTCTATATAAACATTTATAGCAGCGTAATTTGTAATAGCCCAAAAGGCGAAGACAATGTAAATGTCCACCAATTGTTGGGTGAATGTAGACTGTTCAATCAATGAAACAGCTTGAGTTCATGTGAAGGAATAAAGCACTAGTCCACACTACACAGTAGATGAATCTTGAAGACATGATGTTATGTAGAAAGATCCACCATAAAAGATTATACATTGTATGATTCTATTTATTTTTAAAAAATCTGAAGTAACGAATCCACAGATGCCGTATAATAACGGTTATGAGAGACTGACAGAAAGATATGGTTGAAGGGTAAGAGTTTCTTTCAGGTTGAAGAGGTAGTTCAGTCAGAAAAGTGATTGCCTCACAAGTCTAAAGACCTGAGTTTGAGCCCCAGTATTCGCCTTGAGGGGTTGCATGCACTTGTAATTCCAACCCTCATGAGGCAGAGACAGGAGGATCCCTGGGGCTTGAAGGCCAGCCAGCCTACCCTACTTGGTGAGTCCCAGATTCAGGGAGATACCCTGTCTTTAAAATAAAAAGTAGACAATTACATTAGGCAATTGTGATATTCTTGGGAGGCACAGGCAGACAGATCCCTGAGTTTGGGGCCAGCCTGAACTACAGAGTGAGTTCCAGGTCAGCCAGGGCTACAGAGAGAAACCCTGTCTCAAATGTCCCCTCCCTCTCTCCAAGAAAAAAGGTAGACATTATTTCTGAGGTTGTCCCCTGGCTTCATGCATGCATGCACACCAGAACATACACAAACACACAAAAGATCTCTCTTCCCCTTCCCCCTCTTTGAGACAGCCTCACTATGTAGTCCAGTATGCCTTTACCTCATAGTGTAATCCATGCTGGCCTTGCTCTTGTTATCTTCTTTAGATGCCCAAGCACTGAGATTACATTTGTACAACACTGAACTCAGCTAGGATTCAGAGAAGGAGGTGTTAAATGAGTTAATAAGGGTCCTAAAGTGGCAGCTACTGGTTGTGTAAACCTCAAAAGGGTAAGTTATATGGTATGTTAAGTTTGGGATGGAGATGCCTATAAATAACTATTAAGCAGCAAGGAGGAGGGATGGGAAGAGAGATGGAGGGGAAAGGAGAAAAAAGAGGTTAGGAGAAGAGAAAAGAAGAAAGGAAGAAAAACAGAAATAGAAAATGAAAAGACGGAGGGAGAACAAGAGAATTTCTCCCCACCACATTCCTTCCAGAAAACCAATCTCTTCAGTTTTGCAGAAATAACTTGTTGAGGAAAGCCTTCTTCATGGTTACCTTCAGCTCCTTGTTCCTGAGACTGAAGATGATGGGGCTGAGGAAGGGGGTGAGGACCGTGTAGGTGATACCCATCAGAGTGTCTCCTTCCAGAGACTTGGGACCCTTGGGCTTGAGGTAGATGACAGAGGCAAAGCCATAGTGCACAATCACCACTGTGAGGTGGGACGCACAGGTGGAAAAAGCCTTGTGCCGACCCTCTGCTGATGGTATCTTCAAGATGGCTGCCACAATGAAGGCATAGGAGAGGAGGATGAGGAGAAAGCATCCCAGGAGGGCCGTGATGCACACCAGACCTACACCTCTGGCTACCACAAGTACATTCCCTCCACATGCCAACTTCAATAGAGGTGGAACATGACAGAAGAAATGGTGGATCTCATTGGATCCACAAAAAGTGAGGTTGAAAATGGCTGTTGTCACCACCGTCCCCATGAATGAACCACCCACCCAGGACCAGGCAACCAAGCAGGTACAGCCACGGGGGCTCATGAGCACATTGTAACGCAGTGGGTGACAGATGGCCACGTAGCGGTCATAGCCCATGACAGTCAGTAGGAAAGAGTGGGTGAAGCCAAACGTGAAGGAGAAGAACATCTGGCTGGCACAGGCCAGGAAGGCAATGGAGTGCAGGGTGGAGAGCAGGTCAACCAGCATGCGTGGGATGATGGCAAAGGTGTAGAAAATCTCAGAGATGGAGAGGGCACACAGGAAGAGGTACATGGGTGTGTGGAGACTGCGTTCGCTCCAGATGGTGGCCATGATGAACAGGTTGCCCAGCAGTGTGAAGAGGTACATGAGCAGGAAGAGCAGGAAGAAGACCATCTGAAGGTGAGGGAAGGTAGAGAAGCCAATGAGGATGAACTCTGACACAAAGGAGTGATTTAGCCCCAACATGGCAGCCACTCCTGAAAGGGGTGAAGGAACATGACTGAGTAATTAGGATCACAGGGTTTGTTTGTTTGTTTGTTTGGTTGGTTTGTGTGTGTGTGTGTGTGTGTGTGTGCTCTTCTTAAAAAAGATATCTGAGAAGCTTCTTTACCTATCAAAACGTTACCTGAAAAAAAAAACATATTTTTACGGTCATTCCTTGGTGTCACAGGGAATTGTTTCTATAACTCCCCACCAGACACTAAAATTTTTGCTACTCAGGTGCATTATGTAAAATATGGTAGTATTTGCAGAGTCTATGTGGATCCTCTCCAGACTTTAAATCATGTCTAGATAGCTTAGAATATCTAGTATTATGTAAACATAACACAAATAGTTGTTATACTGAATTATTTAGCCAGTAATGACTGGGGATAGGGATATAACTTATTAAATTGTTTGCCATGCAAACATAGATATATGGTGGTTCATTTTCATAAGGCACATTTTGAGAGCTGGGTGTGATGGTTTACACTTATAATATCAGCACTGGGAAGGTAGAGAAAGGAAGGTTCCTGGGTAGCACTGGTCACCTAGCATAGCCTTGCCAGTAAGCCTCAGGAACAAACAACAGACCCTGTCTCAGAAAACAAACTGGATGGTATCTGAGGAATGACTTCCAAGATTGGCCTCTGGCTACATACAAGCACAGGAGCACAAATAACACACACACAGACACACACACACATACACGCACACACTTCGCTCATGTACACACATGCATATTTTAAAAGATTATTGAGTCATTTTACTTGTGTCTGTGTGTGTGCTTGGGTGTGTATATGTGTACAACATGCATGCAGGGGCCTATGGAGTCCAGAAGAGGGTGTCAGATCCCCTGGAATTGGAATCATGGGCAGTTGTGGGCCACCCAACAGGAATGCTAGAAACAAAACCTGATTCAGTGAGATACTCTTTGTCTCAAAGCAAAGGTGGAAAGTGATAGAGGATCCTATGGCCTCACATATGTACACATACACTAGACACAAATACATCACACTCACAACACACACACAAACACACACACACACACACACACACACACACACACACACACACACACAAATAAGAGAAGAGAGAGAGAAAGTAGGAGGGAAAAAATCTAAGAACTAAATCAAAATGAAAAGTTACAATAACTGAATGAAATCAAGACAGGAGTATTGAAAGGATGCTAGCAGAAAAAGTAACAGATTTTAAGTAAGACCTCCAGTTTGTTTAAAAGAGTTTGTATATGGGCTAGAGAGATGGCTCAGAGGTTAAGAGCACCAACTGCTCTTCCAGGGGTCCTGAGTTCAGTTCCCAGCAACCACATGGTGGCTCACAACCATCCGTGATGAGACCTGGTGCCGCCTTCTGGTGTGCAGATATACATGGAAGCAGAATGTTGTATACATAATAAATAAATAAAATCTATAAAAAATAAAAGAGTTTGTATAGATCTTAATGGTTTTGTAGTTTATTAAGAGTATTTGTGGTGCTGTCAAGATAAGGTAGGTGAGATACAGAGGACCCAAGTTTAAATCCCAGCACCCATATTGGGCTGCTCACAACCACTTGTAATCCAGCTCCAGGAGATCTGATCCCTCTGGCCTCTGCAGGCACCTACAGTCCTGTGCATATACCTCCCATAACCATAATTAAAAATTAAATATTTAAAAATATAATAAAAAGAGCTTCTCTATTCTGCTTGTGATTTTTTTTTAGATGGGTAAGATCAAAGTTAGCTAAAAGTAAAACAGTAAAAAAACATAGTTTCTATTCAAAGTAGCAGCAAAATTGATAAAATATATAGCAAGTAGTTTAATCTAGGTCATAGAAGTCCTCCATGGAGAGCAGTTATACCATACAGGAGCAGAAACATGACAGCTATTTTAAATAACTTGATGAATTTTAAAGAATATGGCAGTAAGATACTAATTCTTCCTGGGATGATGAATTTGAAAGACTATAGCAGTAAGATACTAATTCTTCCTGAGGTGATGAATTTGAAAGACTATGGCAGTTAAGATGCTAATTCTTCCTGAGGTGATGAATTTGAAAGACTATAGCAGTAAGATACTAATTCTTCCTGAGGTGAGCTAAAAAAGTACTTTCAAAACTACAGTTGGATTTTTTTTTGACAAAGTGAAAAATTAAAACAAAACAAAACAAAAAACCTTCCAAAGCAGAGCAAAGATCCACTAAATAAATTAAGTAAACCCTGAAAGGAGAAGAAGGAGAAGGAGCAGGCGGGAAAGTATCTCCAGGACACTGAGTCAGATGAGCAAGCCTTCCAAACACGACCAAACAACAGAGACATCAGCTCCTGAGAAGTACAAAGATGGCTTCCTCACAGCATGAACTCATAGTCAAAGATGGAATTGTTGAGGGATGATGTGAGGGAAAGTATCTTCCTATAGAGAGGAGATCAAAGCTGGCCTCCCTGTGAGATCACAGAGTGGGGAATATTGAAGGAACTGTCAAGACAGCTTGTGTGTATAGGCGTTTTCTGCCAAGTCTGAAGATCTGAGTTCGATCTTCAGGACCCACTTGGTAGAAGGTGGGAACCAACTCCTGCAAGTTGTCTTCTGACCTTCAACATTCATAGCCTAGCACATCTGAAGAAAACACACACACGCCCACACATACAATCCTGAATACAAAAAAAATAAATGGACAAATAAATGTAATGAAAATTTACACATTAATATTAAAAATAAAATCATAAGAAATGTTGAGTGATCTTTATAGTTGAGAAAAGACTTCTTTAAAATAAAAGCTCAGTCCGGTCATGGTGCCACTAAGTCATACAACCTGCACTTGATCTCGTGGAAGGAGAGAACTCATGTCTGCAACTTGTTCTTTGACCTCCACATATGCACCATGGCACACACACTTGCACACACACACACACACACACACACACACACACACACACACACACACACACAAACACACATAGGGGCACACATACAAATAACTATAGAAATGAACTCAAAAGTCTGCATTTTAAATCTGACAAGAATTTGTATGTAGATATTTTTCATGCATACATACATGTATCTCTATCATTGACTAAATAGGCTGCTGCTTTGATAACAAATTTTCAAATGTTCATCCCGCAACTAGATGCACTCCAATACTACAAACTTCTTTCTATCAGGCACAGAGGATTCTTGCTCCTGTGACTTCTGAGCCAAGATCAATCTCCTGGAAATTGAACAGTTTAGCTATATTCAAGGAAGGGTCATCTGTGAAAGAACTACTTATAGTCTACAGGGAACCCTTGTAGTTGAGCTCATACCTAGCACCACTTCTGTGTCCTTCCCACCCATTAGCCACCATTTCGGACCTCACTCCCTGCATGTCCATAACATGCACCCCGCCTCAGCATTGGCTTTGTGTCCTATCTCTTGAACCACTGTATCTTCATATTTTCCTTCCTTTTATTCCCAGTCATCTCTCACAGCAGAGATAATTCTCTGAGTCAATTATAGGTTGTGGAATCATGCAGACTTGTGGCTCCAGGCACAGATTTAAATTGAGTATTTTGAAAACCAAATACCTGATCCTCTCAGGTCTCAGAGAGAATGCCATACCAATTGCTCAGCATGAAACCTACCAGCTGGCATTGAAAGACACACCACCATCTGTTCCCATTGCTGATGGATGTCTATGAGCTGATTGTCACTCACAAGTCAGGTTATCCATAGGGTACCACAACATTCCAGGATCTCACCCTGACTCCCAGCTATTTTTCCCTCTGTTCCTGCATGCCTCCCAAAGCTCAACACTCACAGGCCAGAAGTCCTGCTCCTAAATGTGCAAATGTTACTAAAATTACAGAAATGTTGCCTGGCTCCCTTTCTCTCTGGTATATGCTGCATTCTACAATTTCTCAGGACAGCTCATTTGAAAGACTCTCCATGAGGGCTCTTCAAATCACCTACAGGAAACTGGATCTAGAGGGGGGAAAAGGTCATCGTTTACACGGTTGATACAAAATGCAAGCAGAGTCCCAACTTGGTGCATATGGAGATGTCTCCCCAAACTGGTCCCAGTGCCTGCCCTTTTCAATATCAAAAAACGTATGTAGATCTGTCTGCTCTGTAGATGTGTGCCATAGAAGTAAAACTGTAAACACAAGTACAGAAGCAGAAAAAGTCAAGCAGAGAGCCATACCCTGCTTCTGAAATGCACACTCCTGGTTATACTCAACAAACAGAAATGGAGGCAATTACTTACTCTACACACACCCACTGAGAACCTATCTGGTATTTAGCTGACAGTTCAATAAACTAAGGACAAATAGTAGCAACACATGCAAGGGTTTTGTTTGGAACAACATCTTCCAGAGGTGCATGTCTACCTGTAAACTCACACTGGGACTTTATTTGGAAATAAGCTCATCCGAAATTATAATGTGATCAATATATGGAGTCTGGCATCCTCATAAGAAAAGTAGGGCTAATAAGATGGTTTAGTAGGTAAAGGCATTGTCTGCCAAACTTGATTACCTGAGTTTGATCCCCAGGAGCCACATAGTAGGTAAATGGAGATAACTGACTCTCACAAGCTGTCCTCTGACTTCTACCTGTGCACTGTGCCCATGCACACCTAAACCCATACACATCATGCATGCATGCTCACAGTAAATTGTGGATATTTAAAAATTAAAAAAAAATAGTAGAAGTCACATAGTCATAATAAGGCCATAAAACTAAAGGCAGAGATTGGAATGATGTTGCTACTAGAGGCTAGTAGACACAAGAAAAGATTCTCCCGTGTCTTTTGAGGATGTGTGGTCCTATTGATACATTGGTATAGGACTGCTTGTCTTCAGAGCTCTGAGAGTTAATTTCTCTTGTTTTTCGCCATGATCTTTATAATAGTTTGCTATGTCAGTGATGAGAATTTAATAGTGGTGCAACACACACACACACACACACACACACACTCACATACAAACTGTGCACACATCCACACAGTATAGGTGTCACAAACGCACAGGACAGACACTTGATCTTGCCCTGTCTCATAAATATTCTCCTTTCCATACAGTATGAAAACTCATCACCTCAGAATGAAGCCTGGACGGAATGACTAGCATGGAAAGGGGAATTGATGGGGAGTAAATAGATTCAGTGGGTCACTGGGGACCAGGACAGGCCCTCATAACTAGGAACCAGGTCCCTGTATCAGTAGACGACCCACTGTGCACTCTTTCACCTTACTTTTCTGACCCAGAATTCAAAGCTGTTATGTGCTCTATTTTAATCTGTCTTCTACTGTCCAGTCCACACAGCACTTGACCTATCTATCCTGGAAAGGAAGGGCTCTGCTTACCTTAGTGGAGAAATTTGGGGAGGGTCTATAGTGCAGCCCGCAGAGCCCGGTGTACCATTAGAGCTGTAATGGGAGGGTTAGGAGTTTTATCTCTGCAGGTGCCTTCCCCAGTGACAGGTTCCCAGATGCCTTTCCACTGAACCTGATTGGGGATGAGGGATTCGTGGTCCTGTATGTCCAGGTAGGGTGGCTAGGGACCCAGAAATGCACCTCAATGGATCCTATCTATCTATCTATCTATCTATCTATCTATCTATCTATCTATCTATCTATCTATCTTCTATCTACCTACTAATATCTATCATCTATTGATATTTATTATTTTCCTTTGTTCTTGCTTTCTGTATACCTCCCTCCTTCTCTCTTTTCCTTTCTTTGTCTCCTTTTTCCTTCTCTTCTCTCTCCTTCTTTCACTTGGGACACCTCTTCCTCCATGCTCCCTCTAATCTTTCTCTCTCTGTTTTTCCTTTAGCGTGCAACTTAGATTTCCCTCCCCCCCAAAAAAATAATTCTCAGCAGGGGCCTAGGGATATGACTCAGTGGATAAGAGTGCTGCTCTGTAATTACAAGGACCTGAGTTCAAATCCCCAGCACCCACATAAAAATATGGACTTAGTTGCGCATACCTATAGCCCCAGGATTGTCAGGCCAGAAACATGAGTATAGAGGGAGCATACAGGTCAGAAGCATAACACCATGTTCAGTGAAACAATCCTTTTGAGCCAGGGTATTTAATGGAACCTGGCTTATTCAATAAGGGATTAGATAAAATACTCAATGTCCTCTTCTAAAGCATCCACACAAATACATCTACACCATGAGTGCATGTACTCACACCCCCATGCATATATGCATGCATTCATACGTTCATGCATGAATTCATGCACTCATGCATTCACACAGAAAAAAGAAAACTACTATCAACATCCCTTTATCCCACCCCATCAATATTGAGTATCCAGGCATGGTTAGGCTTCTCACTACCTAGAATTTTGAGAAAACTGAATCAGAAGTCTAGATAATGTTTTTCAAAATGCTTTTTACTCTTAATTATGCATCAACAAATGAGTCTGGAGTTGTACAAAAAGTTTTAGAATAGGCCCCTTTTGGTTTGTTGGTCAGGCTCTTCTACAAGACTCCTAAAACATAAGATATTGTTATTGTCCTTGGTTGTATCACACAGGCAGAAGATACACCTCAAATGCTGAATACACCATGTCTTTGGTCACAAGATCTGGAGGATCTAAGCTGGCTGTGAAAGCCTCCTCCCTGAAGACTAAAACAGCCAGCACTGTACAATATCCCTAAGGGTGAAATCATGGCACACATACTTTGCCAGTAACCATCACCTCTCTAATTGGACTTAGGGCCCACTCAGCAAGAGAGAAATTACATCTGATACAAAAGCCATATGAAAACCTACTGGTGTAGAAGCTTCCATAAATATATTCTAGTGATGACATCATTCCAATCTGCCTTTATGGAATTCTGTTAAGGTTTATTTTTATCTCTTATTTCGTGTGTGTGTGTGTGTGTGTGTGTGTGTGTGTGTGTGTGTGTTTACTGATGAGTCTGTGTGAGTTATGTCATATGTGTGAAGGTGCCTGAGGAAGTCAGAAGAGGACATCAGATACTCTGGAGCTGGAGTTACAAGTAGTTGTGAGACTAATGTGAGTGCCAGAATCAGACCAGGTCCTCTGCAAGAGCAGCACATACTCTTAACCACTGAGCCATCTCTGCAGCCTTTTAGCAAGTTCTTGACAATGACAGAAGTTTTATGGGTAGTTGTGGAAGAAGTTGTACACAGCTTCTTTCATGGATATTTTGTGGTATCTCTTCTATAATCTTTTTCAGGAAAATTGTTTGCTATATTGTAATTGTCCATTTCTATGGAGTATAGTGTGCTGTTTTAGAGTTTTTAGAATCTTCTCTTATATTTTTGTGTGTTTGTGTATGTGTGTTTGTGTATGTGCATGCGTATGTGTTAGCACATGTGCCACACAGCCCACAAGAATCAGGAATCAGGGGTCAACTCTTTTTTTTCACCATGTGTTACCTACTCAGGCATCTTAGCAGCCCTAATGTGATGTTTTGGTACATGTAGTCTTTGGGCAGTGTTGAAATCAACATATTATTTTTTAGATGCCTAATTATGTAATCCAATAGGTTCAAATGCACAATCCCCTCAGCCTCCTTTGGAATGACTGATACACCTGCAAAAAATGTAGTCTTTTGGTCATGCAAATGTTATTTACAAAACATCACCAATGGGATGAGACAGCCACTGCAGCAACACTGGGCTTGTACAAAGTTAGCATGGCGAACAATCCATTATGAATTTGCGAGGAACTCATGGAATCCTTTCCTTCCTGATGAGTTATCTGCTACTGATATATTCTGGGTGAAGAGGAATCAGTTGTGTACTCACTAATAACCCACCAAGCTCTAGTGTATATTTCCAGACCTATGGTCACAGAGATAGCCTTGGTTAAACTCAGGGGGTCACAAAACAAAGACATAAATGTGGGAAAGGATTTGTAGGGAGGAAGTGAAATTTACAGAGGTTGGAAGTATGAGTCATTAAAACACATTTTACACATAGATGAAAATAAAATGTTAAAAAACAAATTTAACTAATAAAATTAATGAATTATTGGGAGGTGGTCTGGTGAGGGGTATCAGCGGGAAAAGTTGCTTGCTGCACAAGCCTGCTGACTTTAATATGTCCCCAGGATTTCATGCAATGTGGAAGGAAAAACGTATCTGACCTCTGTAAAGGTACTATGGCATATGCACCCCCTACATCATGTACACACACATAAATGAATTTTAACAAACAAAAGAAATGAAACTAAGACTATTTACCCGTTTTTTAAAAGGGAGGACACAACTAGAAGGCACTGGGTATAAGTCAAAAAGGTAGTTTTCATTGCACATTTAATCTGCTGTTTGCATAGCCCTGGATTTCCTAACTTTCTGAACTATATGAAGCAAATGGGGTCTATAAGCCACCTACTTAAATGTATTGCTGTTATAAGAACTGGAAAGAGCTAATACAGTAGCTTTAAGCACTTTCTTTTATTTTTTGCTATTGCTGTGTTAGAAGTGAGGTAGCCATTGATTATATTTACATTTTCTCATTTAATGTGAATCAAGCATGACCAACTGTGTGGCTATTATATTTCCTTGTCCCTATGAATTTATACATCGCAGGCTTAAGTGTCAGACACAAATTCCCATACAAGAACTGCTCTTTGTCAGTCATTGTCAATTTGTGAATCTGAAGGATGAAATAAAATGTTGTAGTAGAAAAGTTAAGAACTCGTGCTTACAAACAGGGACAACAGACAGAGAGGGGCAGATATATTGCATGTTGAGAATATCAGCTAAAAATTATAGAACTAAACAGAAGTGCACAATATACCAAAAAATGAAAATGTTTTGTGTTCATAAAATGTAGGAAACACCATGCATCCATGGCACTGTCATGGATGAAGATCGTGGGAGGGAGGTGGTGACACCAGATTGCAAGAGTGCACAGCTTCTTGAGACTAAGGCAGAAGTGTGGAAACAAACCACTGGTGTACATCAAACACAGACTTAGACAAATCATTTCAAGAGTTTTAGGGAAACCTGCACCCTTCTCAATTTAAAACAGAACTGACCCTTAGGAACTTCGTTGACAGAAATTCCTGTGGAAGCTTTTGTTTATAGCATTCTTCAGCTCCTTATTCCTGAGGCTGAAAATAATTGGACTAAGGAAGGGGGTGAAGACCGTATAGGTGGTGGACATGAGAGTGTCGGTGTATAGTGAATGTGGTCCCCTGGACTTGAGGTAGATGATGGAGGCAAAGCCATAGTGCACAACCACCACCGTGAGATGGGATGCACATGTGGAGAATGTCTTGTGCCGGCCCTCAGTAGAGGAGATTCTCAGTATGGCAGCCACAATGAAGATATAGGAGAGGACAATAAGGACTAGGCATCCTATGAGGGGTGTGACACACACCAGGATCACAACAATGGTGACAGAAGTTGCCCTTTCCCCACAGGCCAACTTTAAGAGGGAAAACACATGACAGAGAAAGTGATGGATCACATTAGATTCACAGAAGGTGAGATGGAAAATTATTAATGTCACTGTCATCCCAATGAGTGAGCCCCCAACCCAAGACCAGGCCACAAGACGAGCACAGCCTTGGAGGTTCATGAGCACATGGTAATGCAGGGGGCGGCAGATGGCCACATAGCGGTCATAACCCATGACCATGAGCAAGAAGGAATGAGTGTAGCCAAATGTGAAGGAAAAAAATAATTGGTTAGCACAAGCTATAAATGTGATGGATCGATGAGTGGACATCAGGTCGGCCAGCATGCGGGGAGTAATGACCACAGTGAAGAGGATCTCGGAGATGGAGAGGGCACACAGGAAGAGGTACATGGGTGTGTGGAGTCTGTGTTCTGTCCAGACAGCAGCCATGATGAGCAGGTTCCCCAGGAGTGTGAACAGATACATCAGCAGATACAGCAGGAAGAGGGCGGGTAGCATCTGCTGCGGGAAGGCTGAGAAGCCAAAGAGGATGAATTCGGAAATGGAGCTGTAGTTCTCACCGGGCATGGCTTCTGAGGCTGATGAGATCAGAAACACATTGATAAAAACCCTGCTCTGGCACAGAGAAACAGCAGTTTAAAAGGTCTGTGTTTGAAAAACTTATTGAACATTTCTGGGTCTCATTCTCCCTAAAGTGGTGACCCCGGTGAGTTTAAAAATGAGTCCGACTGATATTTGAAAAATCAGTCACTTAGTATTACTCAAAAATATAGAAAAGATGAGAAAACTTCTTAGATAACTTCAGCATGTTAATTCAATCTTCATCCAAAGCCAGGTAAGGATATTCATGGGCTTATGGTTGTGGTGGTGCACGCCTTTATTCCTGGGACTCTGGAGACAGAGGCAGGTGGATCTCTGAATTTGAGGCCAGCCTGTCTACAGAGTGAGTTCCAGGACAGCCAAGGGACACATATGAACCCTGTCTCAAAAGAACAAACCAACAAACAAACAGACAAGAATGTTCATGCATTGGAGCTGCTTTTGTAGAGAACCAGAGTTCAGTTCTGAACACCTACATTGGGCAGCTCACAACTGCAGCTCCAGGGGATCTGACACCTCTCTGGCCACTGTGGGTAGCTGCACTCATATACACATCCACACAAATACACACACACACACACACACACACACACACACACACACACACACAATTAAAATAATGAAATGACTGTAAGCAAAGAAAAAGAGAAGTATGTGTTCATTTCACCAGGCATGCCAATTTTAAATTCCACAGTAAAATATTACTTAGTTAATGAAAAGGGCATACTTAAAGTTTTTGTGGTCAAGTGGTTTGGTTTGTCTCCTAAATAACAAGGATAATTCAGTGTCAAAATCATGTCTTGGCACTCATCACATTGACCAATTAAACAAAAATATCATGTGATTATTTCAATCCTGATATAAATGCATTTTCTAAAATATATTGGGATATTCCTCTCTTGAATCTCCTCCTACTCTGGGGAATTCATTCTCACTTTTTACACTCAATAAAAACTAAAGCCCTAAAGAGGCTTCTAAGTTGGTTTAACAATAACTTTTTATCAGATTAGGAGTTAAAATGCGGTCTGGGAGGCTGGAGAGATGGCTCAGTGGTTAAGAGCACTGACTGCTCTTCCAAAGGTCCTGAGTTCAATTCCCAGCAACCACTTGGTGGCTCACAACCTTCCATAACGAGATCTGGTGTCTGCCTCTGGTCTGCAGAGATACATGTAGGCAGAACATTGTATATATAATAAATAAAAAGATCCTCTAAAAAAGATGTTAAAATGGAGTATGTTTTAAATTATTTAATGTTTTTACAAATATATAAAATGTTTGGGTTACATGCAACATCTATATGCTTCTGTCTGCTTTTATTCTATCTTGGAAATACATTGATTAATTGGGAAAAAAAAAACCTCCTCTTGTGTCACTAGAAAGAGCTCATGCAGACACTGAAATGTTGTCAAAGATATTCAGTAGACATCCTATGATATTTTAAAACCTCTTCTATACAATATAGACAGGTTTACAAAAATACATAGTGTTTACCAAAAGGAAAAATTTCAGTGTTAATGAAAGTGTAAAAGGTAATATAAATGCCCAAGTCTACAGTCACGGGTTGATGACCTTATATGACATCACCTTTGCAAGTCACCTCCACAGTGAAATTTTGTTTGAAAGTTCAGTGAATCAGGTGTAAATATTATTTTAAAAGGTCTCTCAAAATTCCTCAAGGAAAAAGAAAGTGTAATACTAAACGAATCTTCTTATATTTTTGGTTGTGAGCCTAGCCTTTAATGGCTGAGCCATCTCTCCAGTCCCTAACCTAATCTTCTACAAAAAGAAAAGGACCAGAGCTGTCCTCTCCCAGTTTCAGGGACAATTAAACAGTGTTTTTCCCTTTTGTTAACAATAGATTTTTTCTCCTGCCATAATGTCCTTATCACATAGTAATTTCTAAAATACAATATTTGTATTAAATCTTTGAGAATTTTATATATATATACATGTATATATTATTATTATTATTATTATTATTATTATTATTATTATTATTATTATATTCCACTCTCACCTCTTCCTCTAACTCCTCCTTGATCCACTCCTTACCTCCTTGCCACCCAAATCCATGTGTAAGGATTCAGGCATTATGCTGGCCTGCCCCTGCCACCTGGCAGAATGCACTCAGGCAGTACCCTGGTCAGCCCAGGGTTCCATGATTGAGTAGTCTTCACGCAGGTGCAAAGGACCCTTTAAAAGAAAGAACCCCCTCCCACTTAAGCTCTCTTTCTGTCTCTCTTCCCTGAAGTTCCCCTGTGCAGACAGGACTTTTCCTGACTCCCTCTTGTCTTCGGCGCCCCCCACCCCTCAGTCACCCTCACCTGCCATGGAATCCACCAAGGTCTCCCACGCAAGAGTCCCCTCAAGCTTTATCATAACACCATGTCCTTATTTTTTTTTTATAACCCACCAATTTCAGGTTGTGCTCCCCACATACTCATGGGTTGGGGCCATCCACTGAATGTTGTTGGTCAACCAGGGGCCTCATTCACAAAACCCCCTCGCTAGCAACACTCACTAACTTTTTATCTAGGGGTTAGGGCCCTTGAGCCTTTCCTATACCATGCCATAGTCATTATTATTATTATTATTATTATTATTATTATTATTATTATTATTATGGTTTTTTGAGACGGTTTCTCTGCCTTTGGAGGCTGTCTTGTCGACCAGGCTGGTCTTGAACTCACAGATATCCACCTGCCTCTGCCTCCTGAGTGCTGGGATTAAAGGCGTGCTCCACCAACGCCCAGCTTAAATGGCTGAGAAACATCTTTTATTTTTTTAATGTGCAATGGTGTTTTGCCTGCATGTATGTCTGTGTGAGATTGTCAGATCTTGGAGTTACAGACAGTTGTGAGCTGTTATGTGGGTGCTGGGATTTGAACCTGGGTCCTCTAAGAACAGCAGTAGTGCTCTTAACTACTGAGTCATCTCTCTAGCCCCTGCCACAGTCATTTTTTAAAGTGCAATATTGAAACAACCTGGAGACATATTAAACTTATTAGAAGACTCAAAAGTACTGAATTATTCAAAATCAAACATAAGACTAACACCCTCCCCCCAAATCCTGGCAATACATATCAAGAGAAAGAGAGTGTTTACTCGTATGTGGTAAGAAAATGCCTTCAATGAAACTACAATTCTTATTTGCTTCTAATTTCACTTTAAGTTGGAATCCAGACAGATTGAAGGTATGAAAAATAAACACCAAGCTATAGAGAATAAAGTGTAGGAGAATACATTTGCTGTCTTGGACTAAGCTAGAGTAAATATGTAAAATACCAACATCAGACAACCATCAAGTTATAGGCCTCTCTGGTCAACAAGATAGCTCAGGTAATGTTAGCAAGCAGATGGAAAACTGGTAGAAGACAATTACATTGTCTAAAACTGACCAGAAAATATAACTACAACAAAGGAGAAACAGGTTAAACCAATGAGTATTAATTTTGATGCAAAAGATTGGGAAGGATATGAACAGAAAGGGGTTACTAAGACACTAGAGGAATAATCAGAAGAAAGGGACTATAGGAAGGAAACAAAAAGGAAGGAAATGAAGCCAGCTGCTGAATTCACTGTTTTTAGTAAAAGTCCTTAAAGCAGAAAGTGTTTGCTGGGCTGGGAGGTGTAAGGGACCCTCAGCAATGCTGCTAGGAGTGTAGAAAGTGGAAATTAAGGATTTATAGGCTCAGCCCTCAGGGGTAAAGTCACTTTCAACAAAGCCTGATAGCCCGAGTTTGATCTCTGGGACCCACATGGTAGAGTGGGAATCCTTTGACCACCGGATACACCCCCATGGCTTGCACTGCCCCTGACCCTGCATACACAAAATAAACAAGCACTTAGGTGGAAAGCTAAAATAATTTTTTTTAATGTACTCAGGCTCATGATATACAGTCTAGTAAACTTCCTCCCCGGTGTCTACAACAGTTTTCAAACCTGTTTGTGAGCCATCATGTATCAGAATGTTTCCTGTAGCATTAATTTTAGTTAGGGGGCTTGTTTTTGTGTCTGCTACAGAGAAGGGAGGCAAGATGGAGTAGAAGGAGACAACGAACCCATTGCTAGGAATTAGAAATACACACAACAATGTAAGTGGTTCTTGCAAATAATACTGAATGAATAAAGCAAAACCATGGTGAACTCTAGAACATCGTTGTACTTGGTAACACTGGAATCATTTGTATGATCCAGTGTTGATGAAGCAGGGCACAATTGCGGAAGCCAGATACCTGTAGCAGGGATCCTCAGCCTCAGCATTAGGGTATCAGCAAAGGCTGGTACTTTCTTGTAGTGGATGTTGTCTTATGCACCGTAGGAGGTATAACAGCATCTTGGCTTTCACCCACAGTATGCCAATAAATCCTAGTCTGTCTGTTTCTGTCTCTCCCTCCCTCTCTCTGTTTCTATCTGTCTCTGTCTCTCCCTCCCTCTCGTGGATCAGTATCAGCACTTATCAAAGGCCTTTATCATAGTACTGGAAGTGGGCGTCTGGGATGCTAAAAGACAAGGCATTCCGCATAAACACCCCAGGCAGCTGTAAGACTCTCTTGTTTCTAGCCCTACATCCCTACACCAGGCTAAGCCAGTCTACAAGTTACTGCTGTTGTGTCTTTTTAATCCTCTGCCTCCTGGATCCTTGTTACCTGGGCTGGTGCCTCTGTGAGGTGCCCAGAGTATGACAGTAGAGTTGCTTCTCCTGCCTGGAACTTGAATGTGAACCCCACAGGATGGTTTAGGGGCAAGCACACAGAGTGTTTTGAAGTGATTCTTTGTCCCTTATCTATACCATGCCCTCCTACCAGCCATTCCCATGGGCCTCTTCAGAAACCCAGCCCAGAAAAGTTTCACTCAGCCTATGGGAATATAAAAGGACCTCAATGGGCCTTCAGAGACCAGAAGTCTTGACTCTTTCCAACACATAACAAACACTCCCTGCCACCTCTCCCTCCCCAGAGAATCTTCAGTCTCTGCCAAGGATGAATCACTCCCAATCTGAAGAGAGACAAACTGGAGAGAGCTGTCTTTGGTCCTTCCAGGTCAAGATAGTGTCACAGGGAAGACAGGAGCTGGGGGAGACCAGAGTGGAAGGCAGGACTATATTCTACGGTAAAGGCAGTTTGCAGGCATCTGCAGTTCAGAGCCTTGTGTGGGAGCATGCCTGCCTTTTCTTGGGCGCTGTATGCATTCACTTGGTCACACTGGACAGCCTGACCTCTCTGATTTGTCACTTTCACTCCATTTTCTTAGTGATAAAGTCAGTCTGACACAAGGGATGTGCCTCTACAATATAATAAATAATTAAAAATAAATAGAGTAGTACCCATGTTGGTTGAAGAGAGTATCTTTTAATATTCAGGTCAAACGTTTGAAAAACCATGTATACTATGTCCTGACAAATTTTAATTTATAAATGTAGCAAATAAGATTAACAATATTTAATTTAAAAAACCAGAACAATTTACCATATGCTATAATAACAGCCCTCTAAACATGGTCTCACTCTCTATATACCACATCACTCATTTTTCTTATTTTAATGATTTTTATTAATTTATTTTTGCATTTTAAAAATTAAAATATAATTACATCTTCTACCCCATCCCTCCATTTAAACATTCCCATATCCCCCTCTATCTCTCTCTCAAACTTATAACCTCTAATTATTATTGCATATATAGTGTGCATAAATATATAAATAAAACTTGCTGAGTTCATTCAGTGTTTTTTTGGGGGGGTTGTTTTGTTTGTTTTTCTTTTTTCTTTCTTTCTTTTTGGTTTTTTGAGACAGGGTTTCGCTGTATTGCTTTGGAGGCTATCCTGGAATTGTCTCTGTAGACCAGGCTGGCCTTGAACTCACAGAGATCCACCTGCCTCTGCCTCCCAAGTGCTGGGATTAAAGGCATGTGCCGCCACCACCGGATCCGACTCAGTGTTGTTTGTATGTATGGGATTTCAGGACTGACCAATTGGTATTTGATACTGTCTATGGAATTCATTCCTGGGGAACTCTCTCTCTCTCTCTCTCTCTCTCTCTCTCTCTCTCTCTCTCTGAAGTCATTAGTTGCCTACAGTTCTTTGTCTATGGTGGAATCACTTGAAATATCCTCCTTTCATGTTAGCATGTGTCTTGGTATTGCAATTATTCAGATTTTATTTAGATAGCCATATTATTGGCATGTCATAAATGTAGCTTCTTGTCATTTCTAGTAGATACAATCCCACAGCCAACTTCCTGATTTTCTGTTATATTATTTCCATGCCTCTTCTAAGGTGCTGATTTTCTGTTATATTATTTCCAGGCCTCTTCTGTGGTGCTCTTGAGCCTTAGGTGTTTAGGAAATGTTGTAGATGTTTCAGAATATCCTGTAATCCATTGATCTCTGTAGTTTGAACAGCTGTTGCTTTCTGAAATTGTCTCCATCTCTCTGTAGAGAGACTTCCTTGATGAGGGGTGAGAGCTATGCTTATCTGTATAAGGCATAAGTATAAGTATTTAGAATAAAATTATAAATTATGCTCATTTATACAGTACTCCTCTAAGATCCATGACGTCAATGACCCTGGATAGTTGGCTAGCTTTCCATTGCCATGCCTGATTTTTCTCCTGTTGGGCACACAAGTCCAAGTATTGAGACGTTGGTTACTGCCAAGATATAAGCACCACTATTGCATCTGTAGGCATATCTTGCCATGGTAGTCATCATTGTGATTTGTCGGCATCACATTTGGGTAGGACCATTGATTGCTTCCCTTTTGGGCAGCTTGAATAATACCTTCCAATACTATGAAAGCCAGGCCTCATGGAGGTTTTCAGGTCAGATGTAGCTTAAATCCCCCAAGTCCTGTGTCTGAAGTGTTTGGTGTCCCCAACAGTAGGGACTTACCTTCTACTTCTAGGAGACATCCAGGTGCAACAGCTAGACCAGGCTGGCCTTGAACTCACAGAATCCGCCTGCCTCTGCCTCCTGAGTGCTGGGATTAAAGGCGTGTGCCACCACCGCCTGGCTGGGGAGTCTTTTAAACTCTCCCGAAAAGTAACTAGAAAGAGGGGGGTCTATGCCTGGTGCTGGAGTTTCTTGCAGATAGTCTATGGCTCTTATAGGGAGTATTGTTTACCTACTTGTCAGTTGTTGGTCTTAATTCCTGGTGAAATGGAGTCTGATTTGGAAAATACTTTCCTAAATCTAAATCCAGTGGAGGACCGCCTACATTTTCTTCTAGCACTTTAAACATTTCAGGTTTCATACTGAACTTTCATTGATCCATTTGGAGATAACTTTCCTGCACAGTGATAGATGGGTCTAATTTCATTCTTCTACATCTCAACACCCAGTTTCCCAAGCACTATTGGTTGAGCATGCTCTTTTTTTTCTGGTATTTTTGTTTCTTTGTCAAATATCAGATGGCTATAGTTATGTGTAATCTATGTGTCTTCTATAGTTATGTGTAATCTATGTGTCTTCTGTTTTACTCCCTTGCTCTACATGTCTCTTTCTTGCCAGCGATTAACACATAGTTTTTATTACTATAACTATGGAATTTATCTTAAAATCTGGAATTAATACCCACATCTCTATTTTTTTCTGTCGGGATAGCTTTCTCTATCTGGGTTCTTTTATGGTCCCATATAAGTTCTAGGATTTTTTCCTATTTCTGTGAAAAATGTTGTGGGTATTTTGATTTGGATTACATTAAATCTGTAAATGGCATTTGGTACAATGGTCATTTTGATAGTATTAATTAAAGTAATCCATTAGAATGGAAGATCTTTCCACTTTCTAGTGTCTTCTTCAACCTGTTTATTGAGATAATAAAAGTTGTATTATAGAGGTCTTTCACCTCCTTCCTAAGGTTTATTCCTAGGTATTTTGAGGCTATTATGAATGAGAGTGCATCCATGATTTCTTTCTCAGCATGTTTGTTGTTGGTGTATTTAAAGGCTTTTTGTAAGTTCATTTAATATCATACTACATTGCTGAATTTGTTCATCCTTTCTAGACGATTCCCATATAATTTTTTCAGGATCTTTTATGTATAATATCATTATCTACATATAGGGATATGTCGAGGGCCAAAAGGGGCCTCATACTGAGTCAAGAGTTAATCATTGTTAGATGTCCTGACCAGATCCGCTGCGACTACAAGATGTTCTTCCGGATAAGCTGCACAATACATGTTGCAAAATGTTCTCCCTTTTCTCAGAAATAGCTGCGGTTCGCTAACCATGGGACCATGGGCTAAGATTTACCTTGCCTCTATTTCCTCTTGAAAATTTTCCATTCCTCCTGCTCCCTTACCCCACCCTGAGCAAAAATCCCCTGCATGTAAGCAAGCTTTACCTTTCAATAAACGAGACCTTGACATTGCACAGACGGACTCTTGTCCTTTCTTGCCGCTTGGTCTCCTTTCTCTCTCGCCCCCATTGACCCCCTAGGGGATACCCCCTCGAGACCCACAAATAACCTGGCCTGCTGGACGGGTCAGGGATAGTTTGAATTCTTTTCCTATTTGTGTCCCTTTAATTTCCTTCTCTTGCCGTATTGCTCTAGCAAGTGTTTTGAGCACCATACTGAAAAAAGGGTGGGGATAGAGCAACCCTTGTGTTGTTCCTGATTCTAATGGGATTCATTCTAGGTTTTCTCTATTTTGGATGGTGGTGACAGCATGTTTGTTGTATATAGTCTTCATTGTGCTATGTTTCCTTGTATCTTACTTCCTCTAGAACTTTTTAAAAAGGATTTATTTATTTATGTATTCGAGTACTCTGTCTGCATAGATGCCTACACACCAGGAGAGGACATCAGGTCTCATTACAGATGGTTGTGAGACACCATGCAGTTGCTGGGACTTGCACTCAGGACTTCTGGAAGAGCAGTGGGAACTTTTAACAACTGAGCCATCTCTCTAGCCCCCTAGAACTTTTCATCAAGGAGGCATGTTAGCCTTTTTCTCCCTCTATTGAGATGATGATGAATTTTTGTCTTTAAGCCCATTTATATGATCTATTACATTTAGTAACTATAGAGGACCCTGAATGAAGATGGCATAATAAATGCCATCTTATGCCTTCTTTTACTATTTTAGGACTAACACCCAGTTAAGTTTCTGGTTCCTCACATCTGCTTATCTTCTTGTAAAGCACATGTCCATGTCTGCAGTCGAGAGAACCCCAGCCTCAGACTTCATCTCCTTGCAACACATCCTGCCTGGAGGGACAAGAGCCTCCCCCGCCTCCTGACCTTTCACCCTACTTAAGCCCTACTGATGTGTCTAATAAATGAGACTTGATCAGAATACTCTCTCGTCTCTTGCCCCTTTATTCTCCCTCCCTCCCTCAGGGTCCCGGTTGACTGACCCCACAGGCCGGGGCAAGTAACTTGTGTATATTGAACCATCCCTGAATCTTGAGCACAAATCCAACTTGATCATCGTGGATAATCTTTTGACATACGCATACATTGGGATCCATCAAATAACTTATTGAAGATATTTGACTGTATGTTCAATGGGGATATTGGCCCATAGTTTTCTCTCTTTATTTTGTCATTATCTGGTTTTGGTATTAGAACAAGACTGTCTTCATGGAGGGTATTTGAAAGTGTTTCTTGTGTTTCAATATTTTAAAAAAATGATTAAAAAGTATTGGTTGCATGATCCCCCATGGAAGGTCTCAGCCTCCCTGGGAAGTGGATGGGGGTGGATGGCGAGGCTGCTGGGGGACATGAGAGGATGGAAGGGAGAGGGAACTGGGATTGATATGTAAAATAAGATTGTTTCTAATTTAAATAAAAAGTTTTAAAAAGTATTAGTTGCAAGTCTTCTTTGAAAGTGTGGTAATCTTCTACGAATCAATCTTTCCCTGTTTTCATTTGTTTGCTTTTGTTTTTGACTGAAAAACTGATAACGGAAGCTAGCAACTGAATGACTCCTGATAACACACAGCTCTAGTGAGTGCCTCCTCCACCTTCATCAGAGAAACATCTTCTTGTAATAGATGAGAAATTACACAGAGACCCACAACTAGACAGTATGCAGAGACTTTGGCGCATTCAGTGCTGAATGGAATGCTTTCTTCAACCCTTGTCCCATAAGGCCCAGGCATCTACGGAGAAGATGAGTCAGAAAGATTGTAAGAGGCAGAGGGTGATGCCAAGGAAACTGTTTTTCAGACTCCACAGGACTGATACATGTATAAGCTCACAGAGATTATGGCAGCAAATACAAGACCTGGACAAGTTCAGCGCAGATGCGAACCTGGCACTAAGAGGGGGAAATAGACACTGGTTCCCACCTCTAACCAAGAAGCTGTCTGCAACTGGTACCCATTTGCAAAGGAGAAATCAGTTTTTTCCAATGTGTTATAACCCGTCTTTGTGGAGGAGTGTGGCTTGTGAAAGGGCAGGTAAAGATACTAAGGAAAAGACCGAGACACAGAATAGAATCAGGAAGGCAATCCAGTGAATACTGAATGCCCCAAGTTTATTCTTCAAACCAAAAGGGGAGTAATGGCAAAAGACTTCTTTATCATGATACAAAGAACAAAAAGACTTTCTTCCCCCACAATTCCGCAAACATTTACTAACTACACCTTAGACTAAACCTCTTGTTATCTGGCTTTGAAGATTAAGAGTAACCACACCTTAGACCAAGTCTGTTGTTATTTAGATAAGACATCTACACCTAAAACCAAACATCCTACAGTAACCATGCCTTAGACCTTTAGATTTTATGACTTTAATCTTGGAAGAGTAAGGATAGATGTGAACACTCTGACCTTAAGCCAAGATGAAGCAAAGCCATTTTTATGGATCCTGACACCAATGGAGTCTCACTGGGTATATCAAGCAGACTTCAGGGAAGGTCCCATGCCCAGGAGTAGATAGCAAACACAAAATGAATTAATGTACTTTTGTTCCATTTTGTTTTGTTTTGTCTTTTTTTTCTTATTGGTCTTTCTCTTGTTTCTTTTGATTGTCATTGTGTGTGTGTGTGGGGGGGGTTGTTTCTTAGTTTTGTTTTTATTGAAAGAGAGAGTACATAAAGTTGAGTTGTGGGGGGAGTGAGGAGGATCTGGAAGGAATTGAAGAGAGGGAAAAATGATCAGAAGTTATTGTATGAAAAGTATATTTTCAATAAAAAATAAAAAGAAACTGGGAAAGGATGAGGAGAAAAAGGAACATTCCTCCATTGCTGGTGGGAGTGCAAACTTGTAAGACCACTTTGGAAATCACTATCTCGGTTGCTCAGAAAAATTGGAATCAGTCTACCTCAAGATCCAGCAATTCCCCTCTTAGGCATATACCCAAAGGATGCACGTTCATACAACAAGGACATATGTTCAGCCATGTTCATAGAAGCATTGTTTGTAATAACCAGAACCTGGAAGCAACCTAGATGCCCCTCAACTGAAGAACGGATAGAGAAAATGTGATACATTTATACGATGGAGTACTAGTCAGCAGAAAAAAGCAATGGAATCTTGAAGTTCGCAGGCAAATGGATGGAACTAGAAGAAACCATCCTGAGTGAGGTAACCCAGTCACAAAAAGACAAACATGGTATGTACTCACTCATATATGAATTTTAGACATAGAGCAAAGTATTACCAGCCTATAATCCTCTTCATCAAACTAGGAAACAAGAAGGACTCTAAGGGAAAAATGCATGGTCCCCAGGAATGGGAAGGGGCAGGAACTCCTGAGCTAATTGGGAGCATGAGGGTAGCAGAGAGGGAGCTGCCAGAATGAGAGGAGGAGAAGAGGGGAGAGGAGGAAATGGAGGAGCAGAAATGTTGAGTTGGGGGAAGAATAGAGGAGAGCAGAGATACCATATCAAAGGGAGCCATTATAGGTCCAAGGAGAGATCTGGCACTAGGGAGATTTCCAGAGATCTACACGAACTGACAATCTAGGCAATGGTGGAGAAGATACCCTAAATGCCCTTCCCCTATAATGAGACTGATGACTACTTTATATGCCATTGTAGAGCCCTCATCCAGTGACTGATGGAAGCAGAGACAGACACCCACAGATATACACTGAACTGAATTCTGGAACCCAGTTGCAGAGAGGAGGAATGAAGATCAAAGGGTACCAGGCTGGTGAAATCCACAGAAACAGTTGGCATGAACTAGGGGGAGCACATCGACCCCAGACCGCTGTGGCCAGCACAGGACTGATCCAGACCCCTCAACATGGATGAAAATGAGGAGGCTCCGCACTCAATGAGGACCTTGGTAGTGAGTGGATCGGTATTTTTCCCTGGTGTAGGGACTTTGAGAGCCCATCCCACGTGAAGAGATGCTCTCTCGGCCTGGACACATGGGGGAGGGCCTAGGCCGGGCCCAGCATGATGTGGTGGACTTTGGGGAACCCCCCATCGAGGGCCCTACCCTGCTTGGGGAGTGGAGGGGGGATGGGATGGGGAGCAGCTGAGGGATTGGGGGGAGGGCTGGGGGGGACGGGAGAGAGAGGGAGAAGGGATTGACATGTGAAGCAAGCTTGTTCCTAATTTGAACTAATAAAAACAATAAAAAATAAAAAATGAAGAAAAAAGAAACTAGGAAAAACAGAAATCAGTGTAATGAGAAATAAAGCTCAACCCACAACTTACAGTCTTTTGTAGACATGATAATGATGATAGTTATACTTATGCACACAGAATCAGCATGTGAGGAAAATCAGTGAAAGAAAGACAACAAACCCTCTTAAAATGTTTGTGTACTTGCTCTCATCTATAGAACGGATATAATCAAAAATATGGTTGAAACTTTGTGATCTTGAGGTATATGTACCTTCATATGTTACATTCTGTATAAATCATGTATCTGGAAATTGTATTGTATAAGAGAAATATCTTAATCTTTCCTAGTAAGAACAAACTTTTCTACCTTGTAAATTCATTTACTTTCTTTTATTATTTTATAACATATTAATCATTCTTGACAGATCACTATTCTCTTATATGTAGCAGACAAGCCAGAGAGTAAAAGCTGATGTAACTGTAAATATATTTTCTTCAGGCCTAGTGTTACTGCAGCACAATCTGCACACACACACACACACACACACACACACACACACACACACACACACACACACACACACACACACACACACACACACACACACACACACACACAATAGTGCCTGAGCTGA
The DNA here is from genome assembly GCF_003668045.3 of Cricetulus griseus. NCBI lineage: Eukaryota > Metazoa > Chordata > Mammalia > Rodentia > Cricetidae > Cricetulus > Cricetulus griseus. Next base: position 98,066,633 of record NC_048598.1, read on the forward strand.
CATAAATAGCAGAGGAAGGGGAATTACAGAGAGTCTCATCTGTTGTGAAGTAAAGAAGTCTCTGTCCAGCACCCAAGGTTCTTGAGTCTGTTAGGTCAAGTGAGACAACTGTGAATCTTATTTGGATTGACAAATGGTATCTGTCTTAGTCACCATTCTATTGCTGTAAAGAGACATCATGACCATGACCATGGCACCTCTTATAAAAGAAGGCATTTAATTGGTGCTTACTGACAGTTTCAGCCGTTTGGTACATTATCGTCATGGTGAGGAGCATGGAGGCACATAGGCAGACATGGTGCTGGGGAAGTAGCTCAGAGTTCTACATCCAGATCCATAGGCAACAGGGAAAGCCCCACACTATGTGTGACTTGGATTTGTGAAACCTCAAAGCCCATTCCCAGTGGCACACTTCATCCAATACGGTCACATCACACCTATTCCAACAAAGCCACAACTCCTCATCCTTTCCAAGTATTGCTGCTCTGTGATGACTAAGAATTCAAATATATGAGGCTATGCAGGCCATTCTTATTCAAACCATCACAAATAGCGTTCCACATAAAAATTTCATCTAATGGTCAACTTGTGGGTTTCTCTGGCCATGTTTTCTATGCCTTTTTCAAGCAAAATCTGTCAAGATGTCCTTACTAAGTGGCTTTTCATATCTGAGCACTTTCTTCCCTCACTCTTCTTGGCCTGTTAATTCAGTTGGTATAATTCAGTTATAACAAATGATTAGCAAAAGCACAGCAGTGCCACCTTCAATGAATCCACCACATTTCTGTGTTTTCTTCAGCAATTTTCATCCATTGATCCAAGCACAGATCTTGCTTCTCCATGTTGTGTTCAGAATTGAGTACAAGGTATTATTCCATCACACAACCTTGTTACATGGGTTCTGTATAGGTATGGGAATGTCTGCATGAAATTAAAAAAAACATTCTTTTATAAAGAAATAAACATGATTATTTTTCTTTAGCTTGACCACGGAAACTGAAGCAGATTATGTCATATTGTCTCTTAATCTTGCAGACTTGAAAGTGGCTAATAACAGCTCTCAGCAGACACCATTGCAGCCCATATGTGTGTGAATGCCATAATGACTCATGAGGAAACATGGCGGAAACATGCAGAAAACATTGAAAATGCTTATATTGTCTGAGAATCAAACCCTGAAGCAGACAGATATTTATATGCAATTATCTGAAACAAGTAAAGGCTTTACCGTAACAGAAGACATCTAAATTCTAATTCTGACATTCCTGATCCAAAATAAGTGTCAGGTGACACAGACAATACTTGCCACGTTAGAATCTGAGGAGGGATTCTGAAGTCACTGCTTTCAATGGCATCATCTCTTGTCACGAAAGCACAGCCTAACATCAAGAATTCCCTGAAGGGCTTTGCCAGCCTCGTATAATAAACTTTCTGCTGTAGAGCTAGCATGGAATGTATTCAGGTGTTGAGGAATACATGGCAGAGAAAGGTGGATAAAATGTAAACATCAAAGACAAGAGCAGAAAAAGAAAATTCTGTTTCCATTTGAGAGAAGAAATTGAGTCAACCAGAAGATAAAATTAGAGAGAGAGAGAGAGAGAGAGAGAGAGAGAGAGAGAGAGAGAGAGATCTGAGAAGGGAGGAAAAGGAATTCCTAATAGAAAACAAAGGGGCCAAATATGGTTGAATCCATGCTGACCTGAGACCATGTGGATCCTAAATACTGATAAGGAATAAATGTGAAAAGTCACTTACTTCAGTTGAGGTTTTAAATTAGAGGGTGGTATTCTCAGATGAATAAAACAAGTAAATCTAGTAATCAATGGATTCCCATCACAGTGTAATGATATTCTTGATTATACAGAAAGAGCTGTCAGAGGTGCAGACAAGAGTTGCAGTCTGCACACTGAGATCAACAATTAATAAATGGGCCCTCCTGAAACTGAGAAGCTTCTGTAAGGCAAAGGAGACAGTCAGCAAGACAAAACGCAGCCCACAGACTGGGAAAAGATATTCACCAACCCCACATCTGACAGAGGGCTGATTTCCAAAATATACAAAGAACTCAAGATGCTAGTCTCCAAAACACCAAACAATCCAATTAAAAAGTGGGGTACAGAACTAAATAGATAATTCTCAATAGAGGAATCTAAAATGGCGGAAAGACACATAAGAAAGTGTTCAACATGCTTAGCCATCAGGGAAATGCAAATCAAAACAACTCTGGGATACCATCTTACTCCTGTCAGAATGGCTAAAATCAAAAACACCAATGACAGTTTATGCTAGAGAGGTTGTGGAGAAAGAGGAACACTCCTTCACTGCTGGTGGGAGTGCCAACTTGTACAGCCACTTTGGAAATCAGTATGGCGACTCCTCAAGAAAATGGGAATCAGTCTACCACAAGACCCAGCAATTCCACTCCTAGGCATACACCCAAAAGAAGCACATTCATACAACAAGGACATCTGTTCAACAATGTTCATAGCAGCACTATTTGTAATAGCCAGAAACTTGAAGCAGCCTAGATGCCCCTCAACCGAAGAATGGATAGAAAAAATGTGGTACATTTACACAATAGAGTACTACTCAGCAGAAAAAAAAAATGGCATCTTGAAATTTGCAGAAAAATGGATGGATCTAGAAGAAACCATTCTGAGCGAGGTAACCCAATCACAAAAAGACAGACATGATATGTACTCACTCATATGTGGTAAAATCCATAGACATAGAGTAAAAGATTACCAGCCTACAATCCATACTGCCAGAGAAGCTAGTAAACAAGGAGGACCCTAAAAGAGACAAACATTGTCCCCTGGAGAAGGGGAAAGGGTCTTGATCCCCTGAGCAAATTGAGAGCATGGGAAGAGGGGGAGGGAGCTGTGAGAATGAGAAGGGAAGAAGAGGAAGGATGCAGAGGTCATGAGGGAGCAGAAAGGTTGAGGCAGGTATAGATTAGAAGAAAGGATATGCGATAGGGTTTTAGTTGGGGGGTGGTAGGGGAGGAAAGGAGGGAGAAGGGAACTGGGATTGTCATGTAATTCAATCTTGTTTCTAATTCAAATAAAAAAATGATAAAAAAAAAGTTGGAGTCTGCAGAAAGCTGGAGATAAGATTCCAAGAGAAGAGTATATTAACAAGTGTATGCCATGTGCTGTAAGTCTTAGGGAGATGGAACCGCAGTGTTAAATGTCTACCCATATATAAACAACTCATGTGTCTTGTGTATGTGTGTTTATCATATTGTTATTGACTGAAGTGGTCGTTCTATTCACCCTGAGAACTTCCTGATGAGCTTCTCCTCTCCCCTGGAGAAATCTGGATCATTTTCTCTCTGTAGGGTAAAAAGTCCGAGTTTACCTCCTGGTTGGAGAAAGCAACAAAACCCACCTGGTGTAGAATATTTCTTTACACTATGTGAATATATGTCACTGTGCTTGGTTTAATAAGGAAGCTGACTGGCCAGTAGCTGGACAAGTAGAGGTTAGTTGGGACTTGCACCCAAAAAGAGAGCATAAAGAGGAAGAAGGGGGGAGTCTCGAAGTTAAGAGAAGCAAGATGAACTTTCCATGTTGAAAAAAGGTACCGCCATGTGACAGTGTTTAAGAAATACGGGTTAATTTCAAATGTAAGAGCTAGTTAGCAACAAGCCTGGGCTATCAACTGAGCATTTATAATTAATACAAGTCTCTGTTTGATTATTTGGGAACTGACTGGAGGGACAGAAAAGTCTGCCTACAACCAGTTCTTGAGCCCCCAAATTTACCAATCTCTGATCTTGAAAATCCACTAATCCCTAAACTCAAAATCCCACTAAGCCCCCGGCTTGCCCCAAGCTCAGGACATGAAATCCCCCCAATGCCTATCCTGGAAATCTCCACCCTGGAAAACTCCTCCCCTAAGAAACCCCATACAAGCCTGTTTCTTCTTCAGTTCCCTGTTGCTTCTTGCTGGAGCAGAGGCAACTGTCCTCTTGTGCCTTTCCCAATAAATCTCCTGTGTGAGGTTTTGTTGTGCAGTGTTACTTTGGGGCATTCTTTGGCTCCTGACTATCAGGATACTGTTCCCTTTAGAGCTGTAACACTTCCATTGGGAAAATCTTTTCCGTCAGAGCTATAACACTACAGGCTCTACAAAATAAATGCTACAGAATATATTTGCATATTTCCTTCTCCTGACAGTCACAGTGATTTCATTCAAGAAAGTAAAACCCCAGGGGTAGTCTTCCCTTGGGTAAATTTGGCCACCAGTGTTTATCAGGAAGCAGTTCATGTCAAAGTCACTAAGGATGGGCAAACATGTTATATCAGATGATGCATTGCTAGGTGAGGTGAAAGAGACAGAAAGACTCAGAATGAGTGAAAAAATTCCAATCTTTCTTTCTTTCGTTCTTTCTTTCTTTCTTTCTTTCTTTCTTTCTTTGTTCCCTTCTTTCTATGAGAAGTTTTATTAGAAAGGGAAGGGGGAAGGAAAGAAAATAGAGGTAAAGAAACACAGAGACACAGAGGGAGGACAGAAGAGAAGAGGGAGACAGGGGCAGAAAGAGAGGAGAGCAGAGAGAGACAAGAGCCAGAAAGAGAGCAGAAAGAGAGCAAGAGCCCAACATTTCTTATGTTTAAATCTACAGCTAAACACTGAGCCGAACTGCAATCCAGTTGTAGAGAGGGAGGAGTGTTGAGCAGAGGGGTCAAGACCATCCTGGGGAAACCCACAGAAACAGCTGACCTGAGCAAGTGGCAGCTCAGAGACCCCAGTCTGACAGCTGGGGAAATAGCATAGGACCGAGCCAGGCCTCCTGAATGTGGGTGCCAGTTGGGGTGCTTGAGCAGTCTATGGGGCCTCTGGCAGTGGAACCAGTATTTTCCCCTAGTATATGGACTTTGGGAGCCCATTCCCAATGGAGGGATACTCTCTCAGCCTAGGTACATGGAGGAGGGCCTAGGCCCTGCCCCAAATGATGTGACAGACTTTGACATCACCCTCCCTGGGGAGTGGATGGGGGAGTTGGTGGGAGACATGGGAGGGAGAGGAAACTGGAATTGGTATGTAAAATAATATTTTTTTAAATTTAAATAAAAATGAATAAATAAAAAATAAATCCCTTTCCACATCTTCTGATTCAGTTTCCCTTCATGTTTGCCTCTGGAGTGCGTATCTGAGGGTGAGTGGGCAATGGTCTCTTATACAAATGATCTCTTACACAATGATCTCTTATACAAACTGCTTTCACACACTGCTACTGCAGGAGACATGTCTTCATTAACAATGCCTTATAGACTGTCTTGCTGGGCTTCTGCACACTGATTACCGTGTTCATATTCACAGTCTCTCTTAATTATCAAGTTCTACAAAAAAATTGAGAAGATCATTACAGCACTTTGGTGATTAGGGTGTAGAATTAGAGACTTGTTGGGGGTCAGTGTAGTGACTCTGGAATGTTACAGTATTCCAAAGGCAGTGCCAGGAGGCTGTACTTGAGGCTGTCAACTTGACTGCATAGAAAGACATGGACCCAAGGGAAAATACAGAAATTGTTGACCTTTGTTCTTTAAGAATTTGTGAACAGTAAGTAAAGCAGTGACTATTCATCTAGAGGTCTCAAGGACAACATACAAAATCATAAGTTTCTGCAACACTGTTGCTTTTAGGCTTTTGAAAAACATTGTCTGTGCCACAATGAACAAAACTGAACATCAGATGTTGTAGAATTTGAAATAGTTGAATATCTTTAATGTAATTTATTGAAGACTGAGTTCAAGTTTTGTAGAAAAGTAGTAGAGCCAAAAGGTGACTTGATAAAATAATCCAAATATACTGCATGAAAATAATTTTCAATAAAATACTTTAAATAATTTTGTGCATAAAGGAAAGTTTATGCATAATGAATTACTGTAAAAAGGTCTCTTATAGCTGAATATTTCATCAATTTTGAATTACAGAGCTGAGATCCTTCAATTTTGAATGCCCAAGCTTCCTGTCTTCCTTTCTCATCTTCCTAGACACTGTTATTATGGTAATACACAATCATACTTAGACTAATTATTCACTATGGTAGGGTATGTTAGCCAATTTATTTTAAAATGTCAGTTGTCCTTTTCATTGTCATGTACAAACCCTCCTGAACAATGCATTCCCTTGAGAGGTTTTTCACACATCATATTACAGACTTTGATACTCAATTTTTTTTTCCTTCTGTAAGTAGCATGTCAGCAACTATTTAGGTTTGAAACACTTTCAAAAGTTTGTTCTCTTAATCATGCACAGGAAACCTTAAAAATTGTGATTATAATTTCTTCTTTTCCTTGACTTTCTGGAGTAATTCAGAAAACTTGCTTTCAGGATTTGATATTCTGTCCTTTCCTTGGTGTGGTACATGAGTGGCATATTTTAAGATTGCTGTCGTGTGTGTGTGTGTGTGTGTGTGTGTGTGTTTAGACACCTTGAGTGTCTAAATATTGGGACAATTTGTAGGACACAGTTCTCTCTTTTGTTTCTGATGAGCTGTGTACTCCAGGCTATATGGTACCACATACCTATAACACAGTCTCTTGGGATTTGAGACGGTTTTCACAAGTTTGAAAACAGTCTGGTCCACATACCAAATTCAAGTCTAGGTATGGTGCACACACAGTAGTACCTTGTCTCACAAATAAAATATTAAAAATCTAATTAGCAAATTATTAGACCATATTTTTAAACATATTAATGGCTTTCCTTGTGACTTATCATGAATTGATCATATGTGACCTCTCAACAACTATTCTTCCCTCTCTCATGCCTAGCCTCCTATATCCTCCTGTCTTTCCCTAATAGTCCCTCTACTGTAGTAGCTTTTGGGGGTTTAAATATTAGCATGAATGGGGATTACATTGTTCTTATGAATACTAAGGTGTTGAAGAAAGATTTCATAATGGAGGAATTGAGACATGTCCTGGTGAGCTCCCAGAGTTAACCTGTTAGAACAAGGTCTCTCAGTCATCAGTAGTGAATGACCACTCTGGTAATCTCTGTCACCAGCTCATGCGGTGCGGGGTCTTGGGAATGTTTGCACTTGTGAATGCAGGCTTTTATATGAATCTGCACATAGAAACCTCTCCTTTTGAAGACTTTTAAGGGTTCCCTTACATACCTCTTGAATCCTTTATATACTATTGCTACAATGTAACTACAGAGAGACACACTCACATACTTCAGTTGAGTAATTGTATCCTTCTTGGTGTGTTTTAATTTTCTTGCCTGCAAATGGCTGGATTGAAAGACAAGGTGTGAGAAAGCCTTGGGCACCAGCCTGTCAACCCAAAAGCAATATTCATTTCAAAGGGAATTTGTTTACTCTGAGGCTAAATATAAGTGGCCGCAGCACAGAAACACAGAATTTAGATTACCCTACTTTTTATATTCCAATATGAATATGAAGTTTTATGGCAATAGAATAAAGAAATCATAAAAATCAAGACACTTTTAAAAATTCACCTCTGGAAACATTAGGTAGACAGGTTAGACAGCAAAGGGGGGAAACCTCTGGAGTAGACTTCAGATGTTGTCTGATCTTGTGTTCTGGCCTTTTGGTTGAATAGAAAATTAGTGCTCTGTACATTCCAAAGGAGAGTGCTGTTCTATTGTACATTCCAAACGATTGACATAATAGTCAGAACGTTGTTAGGTTAGGTACACAAGGTGACCACAGATGGCTGTTCGGAGGGCTAAGAAGGGCCCAAGGTAATGGGCTGTGACACTCCAAACTCTCTCCCATGCCTGATGCTCTGATCCGTGAATCGGCCTTACAGAAGGTTCAGCTGTAGCTCACATGCATCATCCCGGAGCCTGCAAACCAGGCCGTTCTTCCCGACACTGTGTCTAGACTGAGCTAGGGACCTCTCCTCGCCTGACATCTTGCCTTGTGTTCCTAAGGTACTGAGTGTGGTTGCTGCCCCATCAAACTCGTGGCACTATGTCTAAGTGGAAGAACCCATCGTGGCCCACTAAATACACCCGGGAAGCGGCTCTAAAAACCCGAACATGTTTTCCTTAAATGCAAGGTTACCCCAGGTTGGACCAGGTTTATTCCAGGAGGGAAACAGAGGTAAAAAGAGGTCACTGGGGAAACCTGTGGTTACAGCTGTAACCCTGCAGGGAAGGCTAATTTCCAGTTTATAAAATGCTTCCCACCCACAACCTACAATCTCCCAACCCTCCCAAATTCCCATCGTCCCCACCCCATCCCCTTCACCTTGTTTGTCATTCCCCAACCAGGGACGATGCTGTTATGACTTCGCGTTAACTGTCCAATGAGAAGCACGGATATTCGGGAGGTGTGGCCGTTAACGCCATGTTTGAGTCCCGGAAGCCGTTGAAAGGTCCCCCGACCTTGGTGACCATGCCTCCTGCTGATGGTAGGCCCTTTGCCGGAGACACCTGGTTGCATCAGAAGCAGGAAATGGTGAGTGCGCCCCGGGCCCCTGGAGTCGTTAGCGGCGGGGTTGTGGCACTGCTGCGGCTTTGGTGTAACATGTCACCGCCGCCCTGACGCTGTGCAGCTGAGTTTGCGTTGAAGGAGCTGCACCGTCTCACCTCCTGCTCTTAAAGTGTGAGCAGAGCAAGAGGCAGGGAGGCTGCTATCCTGCCTGTTCTTGTGAAGCTGCTTCACTCCAGTCCAGGTCCGGTCGGGATGCTTCGGGGTCTTGAATTTCAGCCTCCGCAGACATTGCCGCCGGCGGGTTAGTGCTGCTCAGACGCCAGGCTGTGCTGTGAAGGGCGTGGATGCTGAGCGCTGCTTTTCTCTTGCAATCCTGCTTTAGCTTACCCCTATGATCCCTCTGGGTTCTTTTAATTTTTTTCTGTGTATTGTTGGAATTTTTATGCACATATACAATGAAATATCATATCCACCCCTATTCCTCCTTCCAGCAACTCTTCTATACTCGAGCACACCCTTCCAAATTTATGCTACTAATAATAATGTTATTATATAATTCAGCAGTTAGTTCTGCCAGTATGTGCATGCGTGTTTGGAAAGAGAATCCTATCAGTGGCTATTTCCTCAAAACAGAATGATTCTCCAGAAAACTGTTAATTGCCAATAACTACTCAGTAAGTGGTGTGCCTGTACAGTACTTCCCCATCTATGCCAGATATTGTGCAGGCGACCGGAGCTGGTCCAAGATCATGGGTACAATAATTCTGTCATGTCTGGAAGACAGCATTCCCCGTCCTCTGACTCTTATATTTCTTCTGCCCCCTCTTCTGAGATGTTCCTTGAATAGTGGTGGAGGGGGCTGGGGGAAGGTATAGGTACCCCATTTAGGATGGAGCACTTGGCCTTTTACTGTCATCTCTTTGTTGATTGCTGCCTGAATGAAAAAAAGAGATAAAAAGGAAAGGACACGAGTGTCCCTGTGGTGGAGGAGAAAGCTTATTGTAGATAAAAAGGAAAGCATAGCCAGGGTCAGAGACATCTGAGAGAGTCCAAAGTGGATATAACCATGTGCCCTGGTAGGAGAGGGGAACCAGTTGCAGCAGCCAGGAGACAAAAGTACAAAAAGGTTAGGGAGCCATAATGGTTAGATCTTATAGGGAAGAGCAGCCTCCCCTCCTCAAACCCCCCCCCCCCCAGAGTTCAGGGTAGGGATTGGCTGTGTGCTAGCCCAGAGGACCTTGTTACAGGTAGGGGCTGAGGAATGCAGGAAGACCCTGCCTGCAAGGTTTGCTTTGATATGTTAAATAGGCCCCTCCAACATTTGTCCCAGGGTTTGAGACAGCACTACAGAAAAAAGCTTCTTTAACTGGGGTTGAGGGCCAGCGGCCAGGTCTGCAAGTTTAAACATAAATATTTATAAGGCACTTGGACAGCATGACCATTTCACAAAATAACAAAATCAGGTTCTACCCTAGGGCCCATGACCTCCTCAACATGAGCTTTTAACAGTTATTGCAGTACCAGGCATGACATTTCATCCTGTGGAGTGGGCCTCAAATACGGTTTGAAAGTAGTTAGTTACCCTTGTAACTCTTGTGGTACTATTGCTCCAGTGGGCATGTCTTGTGTGGCAGGTTGGTATTGCCACATGAGGGCCCAGTATTAGAAGTAAAACTATTGATGTCTTTTCTCACCCAGCACCCTTAATAGCACCTTCTGAATCTTGAAAGCTAGATAGCAGCAAGATTTCTATTACTTTCTTTTTTTTAATTTTTATTCAAATCAGTAACAATCTTATTTTATATATCAATCCCAATTCCCTCTCCCTCGCATCCTCCCATGCCCTTCACTGACCCCACCCCATCCCTCTTCTGTTCCATAGAAAGGCTGAGGCCTTCCATGGTGATCTTCAAAGTCTGTCACATCATTTGGGGCAGGGCCTACACCCTCCCCTGTGTGTCTAGGCTGAGTTTCCCTCTGTGGGTCATAGGTTCCCAATGTCCATTCATACACTAGGGATAAATACTGTTCCACTACCAGAGGCCCCATAGACTGCTCAGGCCTCATAACTGACACCCACATGCAGGGGGCCTGGTTCTGTTCTATGCTGGTTTCCGAGCCTGTCAGTCTGGGGTCCAGGAGCTCCCGTTGTTCAGGTCAGCTGTTTCTGTGGGTTTCCCCAGCCTGGTCTTGACCCCTTTGGTCATCACTCCTTCCTCTCTACAACTGGATTCCAGGAATTCGGCTCAGTGCTTAGCTGTGAATCTCTGCTTCTGCTTCCATCAGCTGCTGGATGAAGGCTCTAGGATGGCATGTAAAGTAGTCATCAATCTCATTATAGGGGAAGGGCATTTAAGGTAACCTCTGCACTATTGCTTAGAGTCTTAGTTGGGGTCATCCTGTATATATCTGGATATTTCCCTAGTGCCAAATTTCTCTTTAAACCTATGATGGCTCCCTCTATTAAGGTATCTGTTTTCTTATTCTCCCCTATTCTTCTCCTGACTCAATCTTCCTGCTCCCTCATGTCTTCCTCCCCGCCTCCTCTTCTCCCCTTCTCTTTCTCCTAACTCCCTCACCTCAACCCCAGCTATCAATTTGCTCAGGAGATCTTATCCCTTTCCCCTTCTCCGGGGGACCATATATGTCTCTCTTAGGGTTCTCCTTGTTTCCTAGCTTCTCTGGAGGTGTGGATTGTAGGCTGGTAATGTAGACTCTATGTCTAATTTCCATATATGAGTGAGTACATACTGTTGGCTTTTGCTTAGTTAGAAGTAAAGAAGAGGCCCAGAATGAGACATGAGACTAAGAGAATACATTAACCAGTTTATTATATCACGGAGAGTGAGTTAGAGCCTGAACGTTTCACATACCATGTTTGTATTTTTGTGACTGGGTTACCTCACTCAGGATGGTTTCTTCCAGTTCCATCCATTTGCCTGTGAATTTCAAGATTCCATTGTTTTTCTTGGCTGAGTAACCTTCCATTGTGTGAATTTACCACATTTTCTTTGTCCATTCTTCATTTGAGGGGCATCTAGGTTGCTTCCAGGTTCTGGCTATTACAAATAATGCTGCTATAAACGTAGTTGAACAGATGTCCTTGTTGTATGAATGTGCATCTTTTGGGTATATGCCTAAGAGTGGAGTTGCTGAATCCTGAAGTAGACTGATTCCCATTTTCCTGAGGAACTGATTTCCAAAGTAGCTGTACAAGTAGCAGCAAGATTTCTTATGTCCTGTAGCCAAAGTGTGGTTTGTTTAGCACTGTTGTTTTACAGCATAGTTGTGATTGGTAACCAAAAGCAATGGTAGTAGTCTGTTACTTTGGAAAGCCCTGGGTCTTTCTGACCCTAATTCCTGAGGAGGTATCTCTGCAATTTTCATTTAATAAACTCCTGTTTTCTAGAAACAACATTGTCCACCCACACTGGGTAATTGTGTTTGAACTTTTTTTTTATTTTTTAAGTTGTGGTTTGAATTTAGTTTTCTAAATGTTTACACAGACTCTAAATATGCTTTTCATATCCTCCTGTCCCATGCAGCTATTTGGAAGGAACGTGAGCTACTTGCTACAAGAGGAGGATCCATAATATAACTCAGGTTATATTATGGCCATGCTAAAGGCCTCTCGCCTCCCCAAAGCTATAGGAATTATTCACTGCCGGTCACATCAGACTGACAGCTCTTTTATCTCCAGGGGCAACAACCGGGCTGATGAAGCAGCTAGGGCTGCAGCCCTCCAAGGCCCAGATCTACCTCACCTACCACAGGGAATCCATACACTACAACCCACATCCTCACAGCCACCTCCTGACATTAGACAAATTCTGTCCTACTTACACCAGCTCTTCCACCCTAACAGTAAGGCTTTCTCTGTCAAGGCTCACCTCCAACCTACCTCTGAGGACTTAAATTTCTTAAAAACTATCACTGCCTCTTGTAAAACCTGTCAGATGTCAAACCCTGACTCCAGATATCATAACTCCCCTTTTCCCACCCACCAGGCTAGGGGCCTCTCTCCCAGGGACTGACTGGCAACTTGACTTTACCCACATGCCCACAGTTAGGCGAGTTAAATACCGCCTGGTACTAGTAGATACTTTCTCAGGGTGGGTAGAGGCGTTTCCTACTACTAACAAGAAAGCTCAGACAGTCTCTGACATTTTTCTCAGGGAAATTATTTCCCAGTTTGAGATTCCAGCCTCTCTTCAGTCAGACAATGGTCCTGAGTTTGCCTCCCAGATCTCTCAAACCCTATCCCAAGTTCTCAATATTCCTTGGCATTTTCATATTCCATATCACCCCCAGTCCTCAGGGAAGGTAGAGGGAACTAACCGTTCTTTAAAGACTGTTCTTGTTAAAATGTCACAGGAACTTCACCTTGACTGGGTAAAGCTTCTGCCTCTGGCCCTTTTTCAGGCCTAGGGCTCTCCCTAAACAACCGCTTTTCATTTCACCCTTTGAACTCATGTATGGGTTCATGAGTTCTCTAACACCTGGCCTCTTACCTAAACTCTCACCTCTCCCTGACCACCTGCTTACACCTTTACTTCATCATCTCCGTTCCCTCCTATGGGAATTTGCTGACCACGCTCTACCTTGACCATGTGTTACCCCCTGTACCTCCCCAATTAATATCAGGGATCAAGTACTTCTTTCTCCTCCAGACCAGAGCCCCTCCCCCCCTAAATGGAAGGGCCCCTTCAAAGTGATGCTTGTTACTCCAACAGCAGCTAAGCTTAAGGGCCTTCTCCACTGGATTCACTTATCCTACCTCAAGCCCTTTACTTCTCCACCTGAGACTCACCCTTCATACACAGCTTCTACAACAGGACCCTGTTCCCTTAAGTTTCAGAGGACACTGAAATCATCTACTTTGTCTCCCATTTCAGAAGAATAAGGCTCCATTTCTACAAGGCTGATTTAAACTCTCTCTGCTTCTGCTTCGCACTCTCTTCTCCCATGTACGCGCTTTCTCTGCCTCTCTATGGTGACCAGCCATGGCAGTCGGCTGTTTACCCTGTTTCTCTTCTCCTTTATTCTCCCTACTCTGGGAGACTAGGGCCTTATAATAAACTAGTCAATATGTCTCATCTTGCAGCTCTTTTTTCTTTTACTTTATATCTAATTGAAACAAAAACATAACAAGTTTACTAGCTAGTGGGTTACCAAAAGTGGGTTCGTGCATTCTCAGTTTGGGTTCGCATACTGACTGCTCCCTCCTTTTCATCCCCTCACCAGATCACCACTTAACCCTTTAGTTATCAGTACGCCCACACTCATGCACACACACTTCTGCATGTATTCTGTTATCCTTCACTTAGTTTTTAAAGTTAGGCTTCCCTATGGGTTAGCCCTCATCTCTATTCCTGGATTCTCCCATATTCCATGCCCTTAAGTTCCTAAGCCTTTTCACCACCGTATCCCTCCATGACTTTCATTTTACTTACTATACTTGCCCCTTCAGCTTACCCCTCCCAAATAAAAGGGCCTCTTTCTAGTTTCCTGCCTTTTACTTGTTCTCTAAGTAAAACAAAAGACTTGGAGTTAGGATCTGCATAAAAGAGAGAACATAGAGTATTTTTCTTTTTTTTTTTTTCGAGACAGGGTTTCTCTTGTGTAGCTTTGGAGGTTGTCCTGGCACTCGCTCTGGAGACCAGGCTGGCCTCGAACTCACAGAGATCCGCCTGCGGCTGCCTCCCAAGTGCTGGGATTAAAGGCGTGCGCCACCAACGCCAGGCTGAGTATTTTTCTTGCTAACATCACATCATCACTCACTATAATTTTGTCCCAGTTCAGTTTACCTGCAGATGCCATTTTTTCTTTATATCTGAATTCATTTATCTACTGATGGACATCTGGGCTGATTCCATTTTCTAGCTATTGTTAATAGAGCTGCAATGAACATGGATGTTCACACATCTTCATATTAGGATATATGCTGAGTATAAGCCCAGGAGTGGCTATAGCTGGATCATGTGGCAGTTCCATCTGTAATTATTTTGAGAAACCATCTGATTGATTGCCGAAGTGACTGCATTAGTTTACACCCCCATGAACAATATGGGTTCCCCCTCTGTCACATCCACACCAGCACTTACTGATGTTTGTAGTCCTGATAGTGTTAGACCCCCGAAAACTCAAGTATCCGGGGTCCCAGGCCACGTTCGAGGTCACCCCAATCACCAGGCGGATTCGAGAGCTTGATGCAAACTGCACGAGGCTTTATTGTAATTTAACGAGCTAACCCCATGTTAGCTCAGGTCTTTCACCCACCCGCCATGGCAGATGGCTAGCAAAAGACGGCTCCTAGGGTCTCCCAAGAGATCTTATAGGACAGTGTAAGGGGAGTGTCTAGGGGTACGCACAGACTCAGGATTGGTGTGTCTCCAGGCTTGGAGGGCTTGCCCTGTGTTGATTGGTCAACTGGTTGTGATGGCCCATAGGCCCTCCCAGTGTGGTTGCTATGCTTTGTGCGTCATTGCTGTGCGCTTGTCCATAAAGCACACCCAGGGTCGTAAAGCATAGCGCCACCAGCTAACTTCTGATTGGTTCCCCGTCACGAGGCAGGCATCCGACCTTCTAGTGTCTAGGACAAGGTCATAGAAGCACGTGTTCGGCCGTTATGGCTGCCAAAAGGGAAGCTGGTCCCTTCAATAGTGTGGCCTGTCTGACTGAGGCGAAGCAGCTATAATCTCCATGTCCCTGATGCCTAAGATGTTGAGCGCCCTTTAAAGTACTTTGTAGCCATGTGTCTCTTCTTTTGAGAATTTTGAGAATTTGCAGTTGGAGTCTATTTTTTTGATTGGGATTTTCTTTTTCCAAAGTGTTTTGTTTTAATTGGGTGGCTGGGTGTGGGGTTATGGGTCAGATGCCCACGGGGGTCCAAGGTTTGTATCCTCCTGGAGCTGAGTTACAGGTGCTTAGTCAATTGCCCAACTGGGAAGAGACCTCGGGTCCTCTGGGAGATGGGAAGGTGCTCTTGTAACTGCTCAGTCATCTTTCCAGCCTTTTGGTTCATCTTATTAAGGAAGCAAGAGGACAGGACGTCCACAGAATGTTAGAACACCTTTTCCAGCTCCCATCTGTCAGGATTACTGTCTGTGACTTCTTTAAGTACTTGGGATTGAAACCTGGATCTCCTCATAAAGAACCTTTACCTTTGAGCTCATGGCCATTACTCAAACCTTAAATTTCTCCTGCTGAGAGAAATTTAGATTTCCTTCATAGTTGTGTGAGCCCATGTTTTTGTGGGCATACAGTTAAGAGAAAGACAGAGAGATGGGATAGAGTCAGGAAGGCAATTTGGTGAACACTGAATGACCCTGGTTTATTCTTCAACATTCTTAACCAGAAGGACTTCTATTATCATGTAATAAGGAGCAAACAGACGTAACTTCCTTTAATCCTCCAGGTATTTGGTAGCCACACCTGTTACCCGACCTTCAGGGTCAAGAGTGAACACACCTGATCCCACGTCTGTTGTTATTTAGATAAGACATGAGCTACCAAGGCCTAAACATCCTGTAGTAGCCAAGCTGTAGACTTTATTCCTTTTGACTTTCTAAGAACAGTTTTGAACTCTCTGACCTTGAGGCAAGATGGAGAACAGCCATCTTTATGGGCCCTGACACATAGTTTATTTATTTTTTGGTTCTGTCTGTTCAGTTTATTATTTCTGAGGGAAAACTGGAATATTTGGAAAGCTTTTCCAGCCTTGCTTAGTGTGAAAAAGGCTGTGGGTTGAGGAAGGGTGATGATGTAATTGGATGGACTTTTATTAATTGTTTTATTCCTTGCTGTTCCTTGAAACAGAAGAGACTATGAGCCGGGTTTTTATTATTACTATTATTATAGTAATAAGTAAACATTACTATTACTGCTTCCGTCTGTTGCTTATTGTGCATGTGTTTAAGTTGATTGTATTCTTTTTATTTAATTCTGGCAGGTTTTAACCATTTTTCTACATTTTCCAGGGTTTTTTGCTAGGTTTTCAAGCAAACTTCCTGTTTGCCTGTACTTCACTGGAATTTGTTACAATTTCCTCTACTTCATTCCTCCTTTTATTAAATTGTGTCTCTTTGTTTGCCTGGGGTTTGCTAGTCTTATTTTTGTTTTCTTGGTTTTCTTTTTTAACTTCATTGTATAAACAAGCAATCCTTCGATTGACAAGGTGTATCATCCTCTGTATCCCCATCTATTATTTTCTTCCATGATCTTTGAGTTTTGAAATAGGCTTGTTTTTGTTTTTCTAAGATACTGTGTTTGTATCATTAGGATATATATTTAAAATCTCTCTTAAATTATTTCAAAATTTTATCGATGCAAGAGCGTCTGTGTGTGTGTGTGTGTGTGTGTGTGTGTGTGTGTGTGTGTGAGTGAGTGTATGTGTGTGGTATGATGAGCATATACATGCCACAGTGTGAGGTGGGGGTGAAAGGACAAGTTGGTGGAGTCTGTTCACTCCTCACTTTTCATGGCTTCTGGGAATAGAAACTGGACATCAGATTTGCAAAGGTACTGAGTTCCAGGTTAGCCAGAACTATATAGTAGTCAGATCCTATCTCCAAACAGAGAAACAAGAAAAGAAGAATGGATTCTTTTTTCTATTGAGTAGTGTTGAAAGATCCTCTGACCCCTAAGGGCCTCAGGATCCCGAGGAGCCCCCGAGACTCAAAAACCAAACCAAGAGCTGCAAAAGCAAGAGAGAGTGTATTGAACGAATGCGCATTCGGGTGTCAGCAATATCGGGAAAGCTGCACACCCAGCAAAGGTTATAGGCTCTTTTTATAGGGAAAAACCGCAAATCATCATGCATGCTTGGGGTACAAAGCATTTGATTGCGAAGTGATTGATTACAAAGTATGATTTCATAATAACGAGGTCACCTAGGTATGACCTGGTTTTCTATAAAGGAAAAAACCACAGAATGTACTCTGGAAAGTCCTTGATTGTTTGCTGGCCAGCCAGGTGTGACCCAAAGAGAGTTGCCTTGGCTATTGCCCCCGTCTAAACCATAGAATGTGCCCAGGGTTGGGGCCAATTTCCTTGTAATGGGCCAAGGCCTGTGGGAAACTTTTTCTTTTGTGAACTAAAATCTTAAAACTTTTTCTCTCAGCAAACTAAAATCTTTCAGTATAAGTCCATTTTATCTATGTTATGGTTTAACTCTCAAGTTTTTGTAATGTTAATTTAGAACTAGAACTGAATGTGGAATGTTATGTTATGGATAGAGATGTATCTTGACATTTCATGCCCATTACTGTTTCATAAATGAAATTGAGAGCTTCCGAATTTGCTGCATAGATATGTATACTTAATACATTTTGGTTAGATTCTTTCTTTTTTTATGTAATGTTTTCTAATTAATTTTGGTTTGGTGATAGACCAGACGATTTTAACTTCCTTGTGTTTTTATTAGCTAATTTTGGTTCTAATTTTAGTCTGGTGACAGGACAAACTTGTGTGCAGTAGTTACTTTGGAATATTTGTTCTCCACCTAGGCCAGAGATTTCACCCTCTTATTCAGAAAGAACTAGTTTTAGTTTGTCTTATATAACACAACACACACACACACACACACACACACACACACACACACACACACACAAAAAACCCACCACCAATCCTCTCATCTCCCCCCCCCCAAAAAAAAAAACCTCCAGGTTTCACCTCAAAAGGAGTAAGAGATGATTTTATTCTAGAGCAAAACATGAGTAATCAAAACCTGGAAACAGGTTTTCAGCAGAACAAAAGTCATCAGTCACAGTTTTTTTTAATATTTTATTTATTGATTATGTATACAACATTCTGCTTCCATGTATGGATGCACATGAGAAGAGGGCACCAGATCTCATAATGGATGGTTGTGAACCACCATGTGGTTGTTGGGAATCGAACTCAGGACCTCTGGAGGAACAGTCAGTGCTCTTAACCTCTGAGCCATCTCTCCAGCCCCTGAGTCACAGCTTTTTAAAATACTTAGATGGATACATTTGAGAGGTGGCTTTAGCAAAATAGGAAATCTCTCATGTAGGCCTCAGATGCTGCCTGATGATATTCTTAGTTTGGGGACTGGAAGAAGCTAGTGATTTGCTAAGTTAATAAATTCCAAAAGGTTGTTATCTATTAGTCACAGGATGTTAGTTCTGATATAGAGATGGATGAGGAATGGCCATTTCCAAGGTATGGTATAGACTCTGGCTCTCCGAATCATTTTAGTTCTAATCAATCAATCAATCAATCAGTCTTTGTAGACTGAGCTTCTTTGTAGGAATTCTCAGTCATACCTAAATGGTCCTTTACTGAGTTGCAGTGTTTTAGATGTTGTTGTGTTTGTATATCCATCTGTCTAGATTTGCTATCCAGCTCCATTATGTCTTTACTTTTTATCTTCTTTTGTCCAGTGGATTTCCAGGATTATTGATTTTTAATCTCCATCCAGGTATGCTTTTTTCTACTTAGTTCTATCTTTGAATGATACTTTATCCTGCTTTTGATTCATTGACTTTTTCATTTCTAATGTTCTACTCCCTCCCCTTTTTTCCCTAACAATCTCAGTTTCCTTTGACTTTCCCTTCAATGTCATTGACATTTTTATTTATTTGTCTTGATGGTTTTGTTGTCTATTTTGGTCAGCTGTTTCTTGAAAGGCATTCTGGGTATCACCTTGTTTGTATGCTTTTTGAAGTCCTTGATCTTTTTGGTTTTTCGAGACAGGTTTTCTCTGGCTTTGGAGGCTGTCCTGGAACTAGCTCTTGTAGACCAGGCTGGTCTCGAACTCACAGAGATCCCCCTGCCTCTGCCTCCAGAGCGCGGGGATTAAAGGCATGCTCCACCACCGCCTGGCTATTCTTGATCATTTCTTTTTTTTCTTTTTTTTCTTTTATTTTATTATGAATACAGTGTTCTGCCTGAATGTATCCCTGCAGGCCAGAAGAGGGCACCAGATCTCATTACAGATGGCCGTGAACCACCATGTGGTTTCTGGGAATTGAACTTAGGACCTCTGGAAGAGTAGTCAGTGCTCCTGACCTCTGAGCCATCTCTCCAGCCCCTCCTTGATCGTTTCCACTAGTAACGTTGACTTCTTCTTCTTCTTCTTCTTCTTCTTCTTCTTCTTCTTCTTCTTCTTCTTCTTCTTCTTCTTCCTCCTCCTCCTCCTCCTCCTCCTCCTCCTCCTCCTCCTCCTCCTCCTCCTTCTTCTTGATACCTTAGAATTAGAATTCAGTAGCTGAGTAATTTTGATTGTAGCAGCAGCTGGGGCAAGAAAAACACCACAAATGTAGGGTGATGGAAAGAAGGGTAGAGAACTGAAACTGAAGATGCTTCAAGATTTTATGACACACCACAGGGGGTAGATAAAAAACAAAACAAAAACCTTAAAGCTACATACAGTTGGAGGAAGAGGTCCAGAGAGGAAGCAAGTGTTTAGGTCCTTGGGTTGAGGAATTCCAGCTTCCTGAACCCACAGTAGAACTTGAAAAGATGCCCAGCAAAAGTCCTGACACTCGAGTCCTGCCGCACTTGAGGGTGACGCCTGTGTTACTGCCACCTGACTACTGCCGCCACTCCTTGACACCAACCACCAGGGATGGAAGAATGCCAAAGACAAGTGGTTAAAGACCTTCTTGCCTGTTTATAATTCCTATTTAGTTGTAACAAAAAAAACCCACCCCATGGGATTATAATCAAAAGCATCCTATCTTCTTTTCTTTGGCATGACTCACATGTGCTAATGCCTGAGGTTATGATTAGTTTATCTCCCAATTTGAGTTAGTTGACATGTTGTTAGGACATTTTCAACATAACTCTAGAGATGTTTAAAAAAATAGTACTCATGATACTAAGTATAAACACAAAATACCTTCTCTGTTATTAGAGAAATGTGACGGGATATATATTGCATTAAGGTTTATTGAAAGGATCTGAATTGGCTCAAGACCAAGTTCTCAACACCAAGAAGATTTATTTGCCCCAGAGAGACAAAGGACAGGGAGTAAGAGACAAAGACAAGGTATAGAGAATGAGGGAGAAGGGAAAGAAACAAGGGAGAGGAGGCAGGGGTATTTGTCCCAGTGTTGTTGGTTGTTTTTATTTTTTACTCTTTGGTGGCCCCACCACCCAGCTCTCAAATACATGGTGGCTTATTCTTTCTTATAAATGCCCAGACTTAGCTTGGCTTACTTTAGCCTGCTTTTCTTAAATTTTCTTATGCCTCTGGGCTTTTACCTTTTTTCATTTCTGTATACCTTCTCTTACTTCTTACTCCATGGCTTGCTGTGTAGCTGGGTGGAAGGCCCCTGATGCCCTCCTCTCCTTTTCCTTTTTCTCTCTCCCCAATCTCTCTTCCCAGATTTCTCTTCCTGTTTATTCTCTCTGCCTGCCAAGCCCTACCAACCTTTCTCCTACCTTTCTATTGGCCATTCAGCTCTTTATTAGACCAATCAGGTGTTTTAGACAGGCAAAGTAACACAGCTTCACAGAATTAAACAAATGTAACATGTAACATATCTAGCTTCTCTGGGCTTGTGGACTGTAGGCTGGTTATCCTTTGCTCTATGTCTAATATCCACTTATGAGTGAGCATGGAAGATCCTAAGAGAGACATACATGGTCCCCCGAGAAGGGGAAAGGGACAAGAACTCCTGAGTAAATTGGGAGCATGGGGGGTGGGGAGAGAAGGAGGGAGGAGAACATGAGAGTTCAGGAAGGTTGAGTTAGGGGAAGAACAGAGGAGAGCAAGGAAAGAGAACCTTAATAGAAGGAACAGTTATGAGCTTAATGAGAAACCTGGCACTAGGGAAATCTCCAGGGATCCAAAGGATGACCCCAACTAAGAATCTAAGATTAGTAGAGTTTACCTTTAATGGCCTTCCCCTATAATGAGATTGATGACTACCTTACATGTCATCCTAGAGCCTTCATCCAGTAGCTGATAGAAGCGGAAACAGATTCACAGCTAAGTCTGGGGAAACCCACAGAAACAGCTGACCTGAGCAAGTGGGAGCTCACGGAACCCAGTCTGACAGCTGTGGGGAACTAGCATAAGACTGAACCAGGCTCCTGAATGTGGGTGTCAGTTGGGAGTTCCTGGCAGTCTATGGGCCCTCTGGCAGTAGAAGCAGTATTTATCCCTAGTGCATGAATGGACATTGGGAGCCCATTCCCTATGGAGGGAAATTCTCTCAGTCTAGATACATGAGGGAGGGCCTAAGCCCTGCCCCAAATGATGTGACAGATTTTTGATGATCCCCTATGGGAGGCCTCACTCTTCCTGAGGCATGGATGGGGTGTGGGGTGGGGGTTTGGTCAGGAGGAATGGGAGGGCAGGAGGGAGAGGGAACTGGGATTGGTATGTAAAATAAGATTATTTTTAATTTAAATGAAAATTTAAAAAAGAATGCAATACATCTTTGTGTCATTAAACAAATATTGTACAGCATGAATGAATGTAGTACATCTTTAACTAATATTCTTTACAATAGTCTCAGAGGACAAAGAACTGCCTCTCAATAGAGAGGAGACAGACATGGCCATAGGCAGATTGCAGTTTATAAAGCTAAATGGGAGATCCCATGTTAGGATGGGATGTTTAGTTTTGATTGGGCATATTAATTAGGTGAGCCAAAGGGGGCTTTTGATTGCTGAATGACAATACATTAATAGCTGGACCTTTGCAGTCAGACTCAGGAGGAGGAAGTGGGCAAATAAGGGAACAGAACTTGGTGGCTGGCTTCAGGAGTGTAACCAAATGGTTTTTAACCTGACAAAGGGAATGGGGCAGAAGAGCAAGGCCTTGCAGACCCATGTTTGCCGAGCTTTGGCTGGTTAGAATACACCTTCATTTCTAGCGTAGGAAATGGGAGTGGTATGAAATGGGTGATCCTTTGTTCACAATGAAACTATTGGTATTTGAGAACAATGGTTCTCAAAACTACACAGTGATTTGACAAATTCCTCACTCAAGGCTACGGTTCTTATTTCCTCTGTTTTGTTTTCAGTGGATATTTTAAGCCATGTGTTCACTTATTCATGTGTTTGCACATTACATGTACTGCAGATACTGTTGTATTATTGCCTTTCACTTGCCTTCCTTTTTGTGTATTGTATTTTCATACATTCTATAGAAATAACATTCCCCCCTCTTGCAAAAGGAAGTTCATTGTTTACATCCAAAGGTTGTAAGGTAACTTTCAAAGTGCTGAGGGGGTTGGGTTTTTTGTTTTTTTTTTTTCATCTTTTAAAAAGAATTTTTTTTTTTTAGACAAAGTCTAGCTATGAGACAAGGGTGGCATGAAGCTGGTTATACACAAAGTCTAGAATACATTTCATTGTCCTTTCTGTCTGTCAGCCTCACTATTTTGTAATTACCTTGAAACTACTGCATCCACCACAGGCTTCTATTTTCATCTTCCCCATTTCTTATGAAACTTGATTGTTGTCCATGGAATAGAGAAGATTATAGCACACGCTTCCAAGTAGATTCCAAGTTGTTACCACTGTATACAGCAAGCAGAGTCACTGCTGGTCAAGATCTCCTCTCTTGTTAGAGTTTTCTGTTTCTATTTCATGTTGCTAAAGTCTATGGTACTCTCCTCTGTTCTGTTCGTCTTGTCTTTATGGTGTAGTTCCCTTAGTAATGCATTTCCAAAGTCTATCTCAGATTCTTTTTTATTCTTGGTTTTGTTATCTAGTCTAGACAGGCTTTGAATTCAAGATCCTCCTTCCTCCTCCTTGTAAATCTGGTAATATAGGTATGTGCCTCCATGTCTCGGTCTTGCTATCATTTTCTTATTCCTAATACCTTTATGGTACCAAACATTTATTACTGCATACAGATTTTGGTAAGTAATTCTTGTTAATGTAAAAGTTTTGTGGGAATTACAGAATTTGATGAAGCCATACTAGCATATGTTTTGTGATATTAATTGCTTCCTAAGAACAGTACCATTGCTCCTATGGTGTCATTGTCCATTGACATTATTAAAAATAATATGTAGTGTTTATATTTGAGCACAGAGAATTGCCCTTTGTCTTATTTAGTGTTAAGTCAAGGTTGGTCTATGAGAAACTACCTGTTTTGAAATAAGAAACTTTGTGTTTCTTTTATAAGAAACTTTTCTAAAAGCAGTCTTCCCAATGATGCCACTCATAATGAGAACATCATGAATGGATGCTCTCAGTGACCTCTAGGTAAGAAAATTAGTCAGGATGTTTCCTATTACCTGTGAGACTAGTGAGAAGAAATTTTTTCATGTACACTTTCAGGTTTTGATTTTATAAATACTATGTTTCAGTATTTAAGAAATATGCTAAGAATGGCAATGATAATAACTTACAGAATACTATTTTATGTTGTCATAAACTGCTGAGCAGCAGTTAGCACCTCCTTATAGTTAAGCTTGTTACACCCATTTTGTGTGAAATCCCCTGGCTTTAGAAGTGGATGAATTATCTAACAGACATTTATAACTGTACATGCGCAGCTGAGCTGATGTTCACTGAGGGTTCTAAGTTGTTGAAACTTGTGGTGTATGGAACAAAGAGTAATTGAAAGAGCATCACAACAAAACACTGTCATCTATATTTCCTTTATTATATAGGCATACACTCCCCTTAGAACTGTGAGACAAGATGAGAGGTTAATTAATAAGTTTGTGCTAGCCATGATATAAAGTGAATATATTAAGAAAGCATGGAGGGAACTTACCAAGTAACTAATGTATCTCCAGTGTTTTTTTTTTTTAAATCTTTCTTCTAATAAATGCATTTTAATAATGCTGTGAATTATTTTAGGAGCCAGTGAGCTTTGATGATGTGGTTGTGAACTTCACCTCAGGAGAGTGGGCTTTGTTGGATTCCAGTCAGAAGAAGCTCTACAGAGATGTGATGAAGGAGACATTTATGAACCTGATCTCCATAGGTAACAACAACAAAACAGTATCATTTTTTTTTCCTTATTCAATTGGAGAAAAACTGTTATATGGCTTGAAATATTGAAAGGGAATATGCCAGTAAATATAGCATGCCTGGTCATACTATGTAAGAGAAAGAGCTGGAAAGTTAGGTTGAATAACATAATGATTTCTTGCTTTTTTAATTTTTAGGGAGAATAGTGGAAGAAAATATTGATGTGGACTATGACAAACTCCAGAGAAATCTGAGGTAATTTACACTTACAGAAAAGGGAATTTGCATCAGATATTTGAGAGAGAGAATCTGAGAAATAAGGAAGCCATCCTAATCTATCAAAATGTAAATTGATTTAATCTCAAATTTTCTGTAAAACTTCTCCAAGCTGCAGAATTCATAAATGGATGAATACTGTAATGTAGTACTCCTTGAGATTTTGAGGCCTACACTGCACTATTGAAGGAGCAGTAAAACCATGTGGTGTAGCCTTTAGCTAAGACATTTTCTAGTGGTTCCTTACGTAAAACTGCCTGTTGTCTTCAAAAATATTTGATGTATTTTTAGCAAGTTACTTTTGGACCTTACAGTGTTTGTGTGTGAACAAAAGGTGAGTTTGGGATTTAGGCTGAGACCCATTTTCGATTAATTGCCTGAAGGATATTCAGCTATTTAAAATTTGAGAATGTCTGATTCGCATTATATTGTATTATGAATATTCAGCTTTGGTAGCAGTGTCATAGACAATGTTTATCAAAACGGCACTACAGAACTTTTGTAGTTACATGCTGTCCTTGCTGAATGCTCAGTTCTTTTATGTTCATAAGTTCTAATGGAAATACACTCAGTACATTTGTTTCCTTCTCAGGACAGGGTCTTTCTCTGTGGCCTAGTTTGCCCTCAGCATGTTCACTTCCTGCCACTGCCTTCTGAATGCTGCACTAACAGGCAGAGACCACAAAATCCATCATTTAGTACTTACCTAGTTATAAAACAGGAATAATGCCCCCCTTTTTTTCAGAATTCAGGTCACTGAGCAATTCTGTGATTATGAATATGGTATTCAGTGTGGAAAACCCCACCAGGAGACGCCAGAGAATATTGTTAATGTGGACAGTTATTCTGCAAGTGCCGTTTATGGAAGCAGCAGGATGGATGTAAAAGATGTCAATGGTCACTTGTCCTCCGCTCTGCTCATTAGAAGTCAAACTGAGGAGAAACCAGATGGGTGTCAGGAACACATGGAGAAGGCTATTAAACGTGAAAAATATTGGAAAGATTTCACTTATTCTGAGTCCTTTCAGACACTTGAGAGCACTCCTGCTACAGAGAACGTCTTAGAATCCAAACAATGTAATGAATCTTACAGTAATCTCACTTACCAGAGAACTCGCCCTGGAGATGAACTGCGTGGATGTAAGCAATTTGAGAAAACCTTGAAGGAAGAAAGTTATGTTCAAATATGTGAAGGGATCCATACTAGAGAAAAGCCATTTGCGTGTAAGCAGTGTGGAGAAACCTTCATTAAGTCCAGTCACTTGGCCCACCATCAGAGAATTCACTCAAGAGAGAAAACTTACAAATGTAGACATTGCGGTGAAACTTTCATGTATTCCATGGCCCGTCAGAATCATGAAAAAACTCACAAAAGAGAGCGTAGTTACATATGCAAACATTGTGGGAAAGTATGTATTCATTCTTACCAACTTCTCCAGCATGAAAGACGTCACACTCGAGAGAAACGTTACACATGTAATCAATGTGGCAAAGCATTCAGGCGGTCCTCAAACCTTCACAAACATGAAAGGATTCACAGCGAAGAGAAACTTTATTCATGTAAGCAATGTGGAAAAGCCTTCATTAGTGCGGGCAACTGTTACAACCATGAAAGAATCCACACTGCAGAGAAGGCCTATGTTTGCAAGCAGTGTGGGAAAGCATTTACATTTTCCTCATACCTTCGAAAACATGCAAGAATTCACACTGGTGAGAAACCCTATGCATGCAAATATTGTGGAAAAGCCTTCACCCATTCTAGTGCTTATTGTAGGCATGAGAAAATTCACACTAGAGAGAAACCATATGTGTGTGTAGAGTGTGGCCAAGCATTCTCTTTCTCCAGATCCCTCCAAATACATGAAAAAACTCACACTGCTAGAGAGAAATTCCACAAGTGTAATCAGTGTGGGAAAGAATTTGCATATTTCTCATACCTTCAAAGACATGAAAAATCTCACAATGAAAAGAAACCCAGTGGGTAGATCTTATGCCTGTGTAAGCCATGTGTAATTGTAATCAACATGCTTTTGAAAATATTTATCATTTACTTAAATTTGTTTGTTTATCTATTTATTTATTTACATGGGGTGCCAGGCAAGAATACACCCATGCCCTAGTGTACATGTGGAGATCAGCAGACAACTTTCTGGAGTCAGTTCTCCCGTTGTGTGATTTTTCAGGGATGGACCTCAGGCCCTCAAGCTTGGTTACAGTTCCTTTCCCTTCCAGCCATTCCACCAGCCTTTGTCTTGCCTTTCTTTCTTTCTTTCTTTCTTTCTTTCTTTCTTTCTTTCTTTCTTTCTTTCTTTCTTTTTCTTTCTTTCTTCTCAAAAAAGTCCATGTTTAATGGATACAACACTCCTGAATGGCCTTCCAGTCCACCAGAGAGGAGATGGGAAAGGGAGTCTGTTTTCTGGGGGGCAGTTTAAACACCCTGCATGAGTGGTCTTGAGCATCTCTGGGGGAGGAGTCATCATTTGGCAGGCTTTCTGAGATGTAGCAGGGTTTGGAGAGAGATAGGGGAGGGGGTTTGGGTGGAACTTCCACCATAGCATCCCATTCTTTGGGTATATGGATACCAGTTCATGTCTGGCTTTTCCCTGCTGACAAGGTATGATGTGGGGAGGGGGAGAGTCAGGAGTTGTTGGGTTCACACTCAGCGGGAGGTGTGAGTAAAGAAGCATTCCATTAGCTGCCATCCTGTAGACCTCAGGCACCTGTTCCTTGAGGGGTAGAAGACAGGTTGCTAGGAGAGAAAATAGATTATCATTGGCCTTGTGAAGGGGGCTAGCCGTGGGAAGGGTGATAACTGCCACAGTAAGGGGAATGGAGAAGTGTCCTGGTTGTACAGAAGAGGAAGGGTGAGTGAGACAGGAGAGCAGATGGGTCCTTCACTGGGACATTTTGGAAAACCAGAGGGTGGAGGGTCCCAGCTGCTGGACAGACCAAGTATCCTGAAGAGGTGCCCACTTAAGACTTGAGAGGTGGTACATCATGGATGTCCCAGGAGCCGATGCAGGTGTTGGCATTATCTGGAGGACACTCTGTGGGTTGACGTTGGCCCAGGCAGGTGGAGTGAACCTGCAAGATATGCTTGAAAATGAGTGGGTCAAAATGGGCTCTGGAGACTGTTAGTTTTCACTAACAGTCCAGATTTCTTGATACAGAAGCAGGGTTTCTCCCAGGGAATTGCAGGTGTGAGTAAGACAGCTGGAACAGATTTACATCTTGGTGTCATAGCAAAAGGCTATGGCTTTAGGTTAAAAGGCATGAACATTTTTAGAGAACAACCAGAGGAAATTTCAAACTGGAAAGTTACATCTGAAATCTGTTAATCCCTGACTATGAAGCCTGTAAAAGAAGCATGCCTGTCTGTATTTTTAGCAGAAAACTTAACTAATGAGTTACAGGTAACCTAGTCATCAAAGATCTGAGGGTTAAGTAGATGAGCAGGAGACAGCTTTTTTCAGCTTAAGCTTTCCCAGGTTTTACTGAAATGGGAAGGAGGGGGTCCCATCCAGTTCCATGACAGGAACTGGAGAGGGAACTGTGAGACCCGAGTGAGAGGTCAAAACAGAGTAGGCAGGTCCCGTGACCACAAGAAAAGTAATGGACTTAACCGCTGCCTGCAGTGTTACCCTAGGTTGGGAAGCAATGGGAGTCACCAAGTCTGAGCTGCATCAGTCCTCCACAAAGCTGAGTCGATCGAAGGCTGCCACCGCCTCAGCTGCCAGTGTTGGTGAGGCTGGACCCCCGTGGCCTGGCATAGAGGACGAGCCTGCATGGGGGCATTCTGATTTCCAGTGTCCAGGCTGATGGCAGGCAAGGCAGAGCCTTGTGGTGGCTGAGAGTCCGGGCAGTACCTTGACCATCCTGCCCACATTTGTAGCAGGGTCCTGGTGCAGTTCACTTGTTGAGCTCCAGCAGGGTGGAGCCTCCTGGTGGTCAACTTCCCTTGCATCCATTGTGACCTCAGGGCAACTGCTAAGACTTAGAGGCTCAGAGCATGACCTTATCTGATGGGAGGACTGGGCTTCCTCCTTTTGGGCATTGAAAACTTTAAAAGACATTTTCACCAATTTCTGTGTGGGAGTTTGGGGACCCCTCCCCAACGTTTTTAATTGGTTTCTAATATCTGGAGCTGACTGAGAAATGAAGCAGGTGGCTAAGATGGTGGCTCCTGCTAGGGAAGCTAGGTCAAGTATAGGTCAGTGTGTAGAGGGGGACAAGGAGATGACGTGGAAGGCTAGGGAGGGGTAGTAGGGGGAAGGGGAAAAGAGGAAGGTGGGTAAGGAGGAGGAAGTTGTTACTTTTGACCTTTATCTTGGAGGGGAAGGAAGGGGAAGAGGTGGATGGGGGAGGAATGAGAGGAATGTGGGCCACTGAATGCAACTGGTGGCCCTGGAGGAGCCGGTTGGGGGCAGGGGAGGGGCCAGTGTCTCGGGCAGCAAGGTCAGGGCAGAATTTTCAGGGTCCCAGTTCCCAGATAGGTGGGAATCTGGAGGCGTCGTCATGATGCTGTGAGACACTGGCTACTGAGGGAAGGGTGGGAGCATAGCCTCCAGAAACTGTGGACATAAGGGGATTCTGTTCACTTGCCCCCACCCCAGGAAAAAATTTCAAGGTCACGGAGGATGAAAAGTTTAAAAGTTACCCCCAGTGGCCATCATGTCCCATTGCTGAGGGCATATTGAGACCAGGCCTCAGTGCACAGAGAAATCAGGCACTCAAGACATATGGTGTCAGATAGCCCCAATTTAAAAAGAATGTGTAAAAGGCAGCCCGAGAGTGTTTGGGGATCTGGCTTTGAATGGCAGGTGCCCATTTCACAAGTCTATGCTGGAACCCAAAGCCTGACGCAATGCATCCACTGTGCTAGGCCTTGGGTCAAAATGGAGAGTGTGGGAGAATCCCTTCAACAGAGCGTCTTGTGAAGAAGAGTTCCCACTGGACAAGGCAGGGCCTTGTCACAGTAACAGGTAGGGACCTGGCACGGCCACATCTTTGGCAGGATATCCTGGGAATCGCACGAGACCTCTAAGACAATGACTTAGAACAACTTACCCAGTCAAAAGCAGATCTTAGCCTAGCAGAGAGCAGGCGTGGGGGAGAAGGGTGTTTTCCCACCATGTGGCCTTGGGATAGTGAGGGAAAAATTCAGCCCCCTCAGTGGAACCTCCAGATAAAAAGTTTCTACACCCTAATAAGCTTCTCTGTCAATGCAGCAATCCAAATCAGACCAAATGAAACTGAATTAGAAAAAGCCCATGTTTAATGGATACAATGCTCCTGGATGGCCTTCCAGCCCCTCAGAGAGGAGTTGGGAAAGGGAGTGTAGGGAAAAGGGACCAGCTAAAGAAACACACTCTGAGCAGAGCCAAAGAAACACACTTTGGCCCTGCAACCCGAACCAAAGAAATGTAGCCTGACCCTGAAACTAGTACCAAAGATACACACTTTGTCCCTGGAATCAGTCAGTGAAAGAAATACACCCTGGCCCTAAAACTAGAGCCAAAAGGCTAAAAAGGACCAGTGAAAGAAACACACTTTGGCCCTGAAACCAGAGCCCAATCTGATCCTAAACTAGGCTATGCAGAAAACTAGCCAATCCCTGAACAGGAGATCTAGCCAGTCGGAGCCCAGGGATTGAAATCTGACCAGTCCCCGCCCCCCTCCTAGAAAAACTCTGCCCCCCCTAAGAATCCCTTTATAAACCCTGTGTCTGTTCAGCCGCCACTCTCCTGGATTCTTCCAATAAAACCCTTGAATGAGCTTTTGCGGTGGAAATGCAGAGAGGAACAGCGGCAGAACAAAGTGAGCAAAGTTGTAACACTTCAGTTAGGGGAAACATTCCTTTGACAGAGTAGAGTTGTTACATTCGGCTCTGCAGGGGGACTGGAGCTGAACTGTAGCAACTTCGTGGAGGAGGCCCTCTCCTGCTGGAGCAGGGGAAGCCTCCCCTTGAAACAGGGCTGTAAGCTGCTGCGCTCACTGTGAACTGTGGTCTTCCTTGGCTCCCGGATAACTTTCCAATTGAGCTGTTTAACACTCAGTATTCTGTGACTCCCGAGTTCCAGAATACCTGCCCCATCTGATTCACCGAAATACTTTCAAGGAGACAAGAAAATCCACCTTGTCTTGCTTTTCTCATGACTAGAGTTTCTTATGTACTTTTCTGTGGATACTTTCTCCAAAAATAAACGGAGAGTTTGGGCTTGAGAGATAGCTCAGTGATTAAGAGTACTTGCTGTGCTTTCAGAAGACCTGGGTTCAATCTACAACACCCACATTGTGGCTCCCAGCTATCTTAACTCCGGCTGCAGGTGACCCAATGCTTCTGACCTCTGAATGTTGCACACACATGGTGCACACACACACACATATATATTTAGGATACATACATGTACATATATATATGTATATATATGCATATACATATATATGCAAAATACAAACAGACCTTTAAATAAGATGGGGACAATATAAAATCTGCAAAAGTGTACTTGCAAAAATGTGCAAGTGTACATAGGATGAAAACCTACTCTTGCATCAGGCATCATAATGTATGCTCTTTATTCAAACACTGGGGCTAATAGAGTCTAGAAAATTGCAACATTGAATACAGGGTGTACAAATACAATTTGAAACTTAAGAAAAACAAGTTTCAACCAAATTAAGTTGTCATTTAGGAGAGATCCAGGTGTGGTGGCACACATCTTCAATCCCAACACTTGGGAGGCAGAGGCAGAGGCAGAGGCAGAGGCAGGCAGATGTGTCTGAGATTCAAGGTCAGCCTGGGCTACACAAAACTCAGAAAAGAAAAAGAACGTGATTTTTTTAAAAAAAGATTGTACACAACATTCTGCCTGAATGTATTCTTGCAGGCCAGAAGAGGGCACCAGATCTCATTATGGATGGTTGTGAATCACAGTGTGGTTGCTTGGAATTGAACTCAGGACCTCTGGAAGAGCAGTCAGTGCTCTTAACCTGTGAGCCATCTCTCCAGCCCAGTGATTTTCTTATGTAATTGAATCTTATAAGAGTTTGAAATGTGAATATCTTGAGGCAATTAAATATGTAAATAAAATATTCCTGAAAATAACCTGAAAGAAATTAAGTAAAAGTTATGCATGTTTACAATATTTGCCTATTCTTACTGAAGACTTCTTGACTTTACATTTCTTCTTTTTTCATTGAAAGAATAATTTAGTGAGTAATTCTTATACGATTGTACATGCCTGTCATCACTGCTGCTCAAAGAGCTGAATAAACTTGAGCTTACATTTGAAGACCATGAAGACAACAACTTAAGGAGCTTAAACTCTGAATTGTAGTGATGGAACTTTGCCAAATCAAATGCATTTATGTCAGCTAATGAGTATTTATGGGTATTGTTTTTAAAGCATGAGGTGACGCTTTGCCCTTTACTGTAGAGCTGCATTGGACTCATTGAACTGAAATACATTTATTATCTGGTAGACTATATTTGTAGATACTTTTTAAAAATGAAGTTATATGTTGTGCACATGTGTGTTTGGGCATGAGTGTTCCGGGTGTACATTTGGATGTCAGAGGACAACTCTCCTTACTACATGGGTCTAGAAGATGGAACTCATATTGTCAGGCTTAAGAGGCATGCTGTTGAATCATCTTACCAACCCTTTTACTAGGTTTTTATTGTATTTGATGTGAAATTGAAACTGTATCAGTGTTAATTAGTATTTTCTGACCATCGTTACATAGTAGGTTCTTCAAAACAAAACAAAACGAAAAAACTGTTCTTTGCCCGGTAGTGGTGGTTCATGCCTTTAATCCCATAACTGGGGAGGCAGAGGCAGGAGGATCTCTGTGAGTTCGAGACCAGCCTGGTCCACAAAAGCTAGTTCCAGGACAGCCACCAAAGCCACACCTGTCTTGAAAAACAAACAAACAACAACAACAACAACAACAAAGCTGTTCTTCTCATTGTTAATTCCTTGACAGTTTCCATATGATTGAATGGGCACTCCAGGTCTGTCTCCAAATAAGAATTTTCTTGTGTGTCTTGTTATTTGTTTGTTTGTGTGTGTGTGTGTGTGTGTGTGAGAGAGAGAGAGAGAGAGAGAGAGAGAGAGAGAGAGAGAGACAGAGAGAGAGAGAGACAGAAAGAGAGAGAGAGAGAGAGAGAGGTGTTTATTGCAGATGTACAGAAGTGGAGGTCAGAAGACAGCCTTCAAGAGTTAGTACTTTGACAGGCTACAGTGTCAAGACATTTACCTCCTGAGCCCTGTACCAACCTAAATAAGACTTTTTAATGTTTTTATGTGCTGTAACTAATTATAACTATAATTAAGCACTGTAATTATTTCTAGTACTAAGGAATGTTGCACACTGAGATGGTGCAGCTGTTAAAAGCGCATGCATTGATGTTCAATAGGATCTGAGTTTAGTCCTCAGGACCCATGTCCAGCAGCTAACAGCCCTCTGTAACTCCTGCTCTGCTAAATCCAATACATCTGACTCCAAGCACACCTGCACTCACAGGCACACACCCACAAAACATACACTTAAATTGATTGTAATTCAGTGCAGTTTGGTTTTGTTATTGTTGAACAGTATTTTGATACTGTGTATTTAACTGAAGGGTTGAATAAAATTCCCCTTTTAAGTAATTTTCTCACTTGGCTGTAGTAGTGTAGTAGGGGATGTGATTCATGTGTACAAATTAATCTCATTTAAAGACACCAATCTCAGGATGTGGTGTCCCAGCACTCAGCAGGTCTCTGAGCTCACATCCTGCCTAGTTTACATAAGAAGCTCCAGAAGATTGGCTTTTTAGGAGCACAGTCGCAGTTGTGTGGACTTGCTTGTCTTCTTTACCCAGTGTTTCATAAAATATATTGGACTCTGTTCTCCAGCATTATCAATAGCTCTTTGCGCCACAAGACTCACAAATAAATCATAGTAAAGGAAAACTGTGAATAAGATATGTGTTTAATACAGCCAAACCAGTGAACATTAACTCCTCGCTTGCGCTGTTAAAATGCTTCAATCACTTATTGTAAACTTGGTTAAAAAGTGTTGATTTTAAATAAACTCTTCTTTGTGTGTCATCTGTATAGTACTACTTTTGTGCATGGGAACACACAATTGTCACACAACACAGATCTCTATTGCTACCCATACTCATCAGAAAGTACAATTTAGTAGATTGATACCCAGCAACAACAACAACAAAATCCAGCTTTCAAAGACCCAGCCTTCCTTGTCTTTTTATCCCCTTTTACCTCCTTTTATTAAAAATAGATTCTTTCCTCAAATAATATCCTGACTGCAGTTTCTCCTCCCTCTCCCCCCAGTTCCTTCCCACCTCTGCTCCCCTCAAGATCCACTACCTTCTCAGTAGAAAAGAATAGTTGTCTAAGAGATACCAATCAAATATGACAAAATCATCCCATGGATGTGGAGCATGGCAATCCAACAGAAGCAGTGCCCTGAGAGCAAGCACAAACATCAGAGGCCCATCCCACTCTTTCACACACACTCGAGAGTCCCATAGAAACACTAAGCTATTATATATATACAAAGGTGCTGAATGGTGTAGGCTGTGTCCCTGCTACTTCAGCCTCTGAGTTCAGATGAGCTTTGCTCAATTGATTTAGACACCCTTGTTCTGGTGAGCTCTGCCCCCTCTGGCTCTGACACACTGTGATTTCTCTTCCTTGAGGTTCTCTCCTCAGCTCTGAGGGAAGGGATTTGATGGAGACATCTCTGTGTGTAATGTCTGGCTGTGGGTTTCTGTTTTTTGTTTTTAAAGACAGCTTCTCACTATGTAGTCTTGGCTGGCCTGGACCTTTTTGTCTAGACCAGACTGTCCTTGATCTCACAGATCTGCCTGCGCCTGCATCTCTGGTACTGGTGCAAAAGGTGTGGGTGACCACACTCATCCTTTCTTTGTACTTTTGTTTTTCTTTCTTTTTTTTAAAAGGTTTATTTATTATGTATACAGTGTTCTGCCTGCAGGCCAGAAGAGGACAACAGATCTCATTACAGGTGGTTGTGAGCCACCATGTGGTTGCTGGGAACTCAGGACCTCTTGAAGAGCAGTCAGTGCTCTTAACCTCTGAGCTATCACTCCAGCCCTGTACTTTTGTTTTTCAACTATCATCAAAATACACAAACAAGCCATGTCAGACCCTGGCAAGTCATTTTTCTTAGGTCAGTAGAAATGCATACATCTATTTACATAACATACAATCTTGGTCTCCTTTATTACTAAACAAAAAAGTTGAGTTCTCTTGGTTTAAGCAGAGTGATGGCCAGAGACAGCACCACTTGCATTAGATACTTGTTTTCAACCATCTCTCATATAGTTTGTGAAGCATTTGATTAATACTTCTTTAAAGATCTAGAACTCAGAATGAGTAAGAGTCTGTCCTATCCCCACCCTTGGAAGTTTTGATGTTAGAATCTTTTTTTAAAATTATTTATTTATTATGTGTACAGTGTTCAGCAACAAATTTCATTACAGGTGGTTGTGAGCCACCATGTGGTTGCTGGGAATTGAACTCAGGACCTTTGGAAGAGCAGGCAGTGTTCTTAACCGCTGAGCCATCTCTCCAGCCCGATGTTAGAATCTTAGTGTCATTGATTTTTATAGATGTGTTTCAGTTGTTTATCTTTCAGCTTAATTTGGTAGATTATATGCATCTAGAAATTAACAGATTCCTTTAAGAGTTTCCAATTCAGTAGAATATACATACATCTTTAAAGGTATGTCACAATGATTTTTTGAATTTTGTTGGTATCTGTCCTTTTTTCTTTTTACCTATATAGAATTTGGGTGTTCTTTCTATTTTGGTTAATTTGGCTAAGTGTTTGTTAATCTGGTTTAAGTCTTGACAACCGCAACTCTGCTG
The DNA here is from genome assembly GCF_003668045.3 of Cricetulus griseus. Classification (NCBI taxonomy): domain Eukaryota; kingdom Metazoa; phylum Chordata; class Mammalia; order Rodentia; family Cricetidae; genus Cricetulus; species Cricetulus griseus. The sequence continues at coordinate 98,102,141 of NC_048598.1, forward strand.
TACCAATACTTGGTGTCTAGCTAATTTGTTCCCTCCCTTAATCTTTTCTTTTAAAAACAATTATTTTATATCTCTCCCTCATCCTCTCTCCCCCACTGCGTGTGTGTGTGTGTGTGTGTGTGTGTGTGTGTGTGTGTGTGTGTGTAACCACACACCATAGGGCTGGAAGTCTGTTATTTGAACTATAAAATGCTTTATATGGGTTTTTTATCCCCCAAGGCATTTTCTGAATTCTTGGATTATTCTTTCAAGATTTCATCTAATTCATTCTGTTAATCCCTCTGAGTGAAAGTAAAGACCATTACTAAGTTAGGGTCAATGAAGCAAGCTTTATTTTACTGTACAGAACTGACTCTCCAAGCAGGATTTGGAAGATCCATGTGGATAAACTTTTCAGATCTCCGTATGGAGGAGAAAAAGGTTCAGATGAGGGATTTCCAGAGGAGTTTGGTAATGTATGGACTTGACAAGTGAATTACAAAAGCAAACAGCAGATAAAATTATTTGGCAGAACATCTTGGAAGAATATCTCAAGATTGTTTGGCAGAATACCTTATCTTATTAGAGCAGAGTTCAGGGTCCAGTCAAATACCATACAATGTAGATCATGTCCAATTCCAGGAATAGGTTAAAGACCTAAGTTTTGTAGTAAATAAAAATGAATGTAGTTTGACCTTGTAACAAGATGGCTTCTAATCTTGCAGTTGGAAGGTTGGTCCATCAATTCTCATTGTGATTATTTACTTTGGATTTGATACTTCACAAAGTGGTCATTATTCTGCCTCATATTTTCATGTTTCTTTTATTTATTCATTGGGGCTTCCACATGTCAGGTTATTTTGTTGGTTGGATTTTTCTTTTCACACCTTGTATTCTTTCAGTTAAGATATTTGGAATATTCAAAGGGAGATAGTCTGTAGAAAGTTTTAGGTTATGTTCTTTCTCAGTGGACAGAGAAAATATTAATTGCAGAAATGACACAGTAGCTAACTATAATAGTTAAAAGCAATGTTTTCTCCAACTTGTAATATTCATTGAGGTATCAGCTAAGTAGTATATGATGTTATGAGATAAGAGTTCCTAAGTTAATCTACTACACATACCAAGAGGTGAGTGATGAGCCTCCCGTCTGGACCAAACAGCCTCTAGGCTCTAGGCCCCCTTCCCCATCCATCCCAGCCACACTAGCTGGTCAGCAGAAAAGGCTCCTGCAGGCAGGCTGCACCAACACTCCCCTGCATCACACCCTGTATTCTATAAGTCTAAATACCCCCTCCAAAATCACACAACCTCTTAGATAGCAGAGGCGCCCTTAGGCACAGGCAGTGACTGCACAGAGCCAATGTGGCTTCCTGAAACACAGTGACCACACTGATTAGTCCAAGATAGGATCTCTGAGACACAGACAATGACTGCAAGGATCAGATCAAGTGGCAAAGACACCACCTGCACCAGCTGGAGGAAGAGATGGGTAGGCTCCAGTGCAAGAATCTATTTAACAACCTAAAGAGAACATAGTGGTTCTATGTTGCTGTAGTTTTCTTTGCCCACCAGGTCCCACCACCCTTCTCAGTCCCCAATAAGCACACAGATGCTGTATTGATTATAAAACTGCTGATCTGGGGCTGGAGAGATGGCTCAGAGGTTAAGAGCACTGACTGCTCTTCCAGAAGTCCTGAGTTCAATTCCCAGCAACCACATGGTGGCTTACAACCATCCATTATGAGATCTAGTGCCCTCTTCTGGTGTGCAGATATACATGGAAGCAGAATGTTGTATACATAATAAATAAATAAAATCTTAAAAAAAAACTGTTGAGCAATGGCTAGAGCCTCTTACTGGCTAACTCTGTCTTAATTAACCCATAATTACTAATTTATGTATTTCTACGTGGCCTTATCTTAACAGAGAAAACCTGGCATATCCTATTCTCCTGGTCTCCACATGGCATCTCTAGCAGTCTCTCTCTGCCTACTTTTCCAAGAATTCTCATCTCCTAGTCCTGCCTATCTTCCTGCCTCTATTGTCCAAACAGTGTTTTATTCATCAACCAAAAAGAGAAACATATAAAGAAGGACATCCCCCATCAGTCCTATAATAGGAAGATCTGAACATCCTAATGCAGAAGAAGTAGAAGGAAATGACCTTAAAAATAACTTTATGATGATGATAGAGATCCCTAAAGAGGAAATGAAATCTTTCCTTAAAGAAATTGAGGTTTTTCAAGACAGGGTTTCTCTGTGGCTTTGGAGCCTATCCTAGAACTCGCTCTAGAGACCAGGCTGGCCTTGAACTCACAGAGATCCGCCTGCCTCTGCCTCCATAGTGCTGGGATTAAAGGCATGGGCCACCAACGCCCAGCTTTAATTGGTTTCTAATATCTGGTAGCAAAACACAAGCACGCCACCACCAAAAATAACAGGAATCATCGATCACTGGTTATTAATATCTCTTAATATCAATGAACTCAACTCACTTATAAAAAGACACAGGCCTACACAATGGATATGAAAACAGGATCCAGCTGGGCAGTGGCGGCACATGCCTTTAATTCCAGCACTTGGGAGGTAGAGGCAGGCAGATCTTAGTGAGTTTGAAGGTAGCCTCGTCTACAAAGCAATTTCCAGGACAGGTTCCAAAGCTACACAGAGAAACCCTATCTCCAAAAAACAAACCAATAAATAAATAAATAAATAAATAAATAAATAAATAAAACAGGATCCATCCTTCTTTTTTTGTTTTTTTGTTTGGGGGGGGGGGGGATTGAGACTGTGTTTCTCTGTGGCTTTGGAGGCTGTCCTGGAACTAGCTCTTGTAGACCAGGCTGGTCTCGAACTCACAGTCGATTTGCAGGATCCATCCTTCTGCTGCATACAGGAAACCCAACTCAACTTCAAAAACAGATAGTATCTTAGAGTAAAAGGTTGGGACAGACATCTATAGAACATTTCACCCAAACACAAAAGAATATATCATCTTCTCAACACCTCATAGAAGCTTCTCTAAAATCGACCACATACTCAGTCACAAAGCAAATCTCAACAGACACAAAAAAGTTGGACTAAACCCCCATATCTCATCGGATAGCCATGACTTACAGTTAGAGTTTAACAAGAACACAAATTCTAGAAAGCCTACAAACTCATGGAAATTGAATAATGCTCAACTGAGTCACAACTGGGTCAGAGAATAAAAAAGAAAGAAACTGAAGACTGCCTAGAATTCAATGGAAATAAAGGCACAACATACCCAAACTTATAGGACACAATGAAAGCAGTGCTAAGAGGAAAGTTCATAGTACTAAATGCCTACATAAAAAAGTTGGAGGAACCCTACACTATCTAATTAACAGAATACCTGAAAGCTCTATAACAACAACAAAGCAAACTCACTCAGGAGTAGTAGATGCCAGGAAATAATCAAATTGAGGGCTAAAATCCATAAACTATAAACAAAGAGGACAATACAAACAGCCAATGAAACAAAGAGACAAACCTTTATCCAAATTAACCAAAAGGCAGAGAAAGAATATCCAAATTTTAAAAATCAGAAATGAAAAGGGGGATATAACAACAAACACTGAGGAAATCCAAAAAATCATCAGGTCATACTTCAAACACCCATACTCCACAAAAGTGGAAAATGTAAAAGAAATGAACAATTTTCTAGATAGGTACCACATACCAAAATTAAATCAAGGCCAGATAAATGACTTAAATAGAACTATTACTCCCAAGGAAATAGAAGCAATCAAAAAAGCCCAGGACAAGATGGTTTCAGCACAGAATTCTACCAGAATTTAAAAAAGAGCTAACTCCAACACTCCTCAAATTGTTGCACACAATAGAAACAGAAGGAATAATGTCAAACTCCTTTTATGAGGCTACAGTAACCCTAATACCCAACCACACAAAGATGAATCAAAGAAAAATAACCACAGACCAATCTCCCTCATGAGGTAATGAAAAAATACTCAATAAAATAATGGCAAACTTAATCCAAGAACTCAACAAAAAAAATCATCCACCATAACCAATTAGGCTTCATTCCAGTGATGCAGGGTTGGTTCAACATATGGAAATCTGTCAATGCAGTCCACCATGTAAACAAACTGACAGAAAAAACCACATGATCATTTCATTAGATGCTGAACAAGCCTTAAATAAATCCAACACTCCTTCATGATAAAGGCCTTGGAGAGATCAGGGATATAAAAAACATAATAAAAGCAATTTACAGCAAGCCAACAGCCAACTTCAAATTAAATGGAGAGCAACTCAAAGCAATTCCACTAAAATTAGGAACAAGAGAAGGCTGTCCACTTTCTCCATATCTATTCAATATTGATAGGAGATACAAACTGGAAAGGAAGAAGTCAAACTATCAGTATTCATAGACAATATGATAGTTTACATAAGTGACCCCCAAAACTCTACCTTGGAATTCCTACAGCTGATAAACACCTTCAGTAATGTGTCCAGATACAAAAAAAATGTATCTAAAAAAATCTGTAGCCCTTCTATATACAAATAATAAATGGGCTGAGAAAGAAATAAGAGAAACATCACCCCTCACAATAGACACAAACAACAAAAAATATCAGGGTAACTCTAACCAAGCAAGTGAAAGACCTGAATGACAAGTATAGTTTAAGTCCCCAAAGAAAGAAATTGAAGAAGACAGCAGAAAAAGGAAAAACTTCCCATGCTTTTGTATAGGTGGAATCAACATAGGAAGAATGGCAATCTTAGCAAAAACAATCTACAGATTCAATGCAATCCCTATTAAAGCCCCAACACAATTCTTCAAAGACCCGCAAAGAACAACACACAACTTCATATGGTAAAACAAAACAAAACAAAATACCAGAATAGCTAAAACAATCCTGTCCAATAAAGGAACTTGAGGAGGCATCACCATCCCTGACTTCAAACTCTACTATAGAGCTATAGTAATAAAAACAGCTTGGTATTGGCATAAAATACCAAGGTGGATCCGTGGAATTAAATCAAAGATGCTGACATTAATCCATACACCAACAAACACCTGATTTTTGACAAAGAATCCAAAAATGGTACAATGGGGGAAAAAAAGCATCTTTAAGAAATGGTACTGGCATAACTGGATGTCAACATGTAGAAGACTGCAAATAGATCCACATCTATCAACATGCACAAAATTCAAATGGATCAAGGACCTCAACATAAATCCAGCTACAGTGAACCTGATACAGGAGAAAATGGGAAGTAGCATTGCACAGGAGACCACTTTGTAAATATAACACCAGTAGCTCAGACACTGAGAGTAACAATCAATAAATGTACCTCCTGAAACTGAGAAGCTTCTGTAAAGTAAAGGACATCATCAATAAGACAAAATGAAAGCCTATAAAATAGGAAAAGATCTTTACCACCCCACATCTGACAGAGGGCTGGTCTGCAAAATATACAAAGAACTCAAGAAACTAGACATCAAATTACAAAATAAAACAATTGAAAAATGGGTTATGGGGCTAAATGGAAAATTCTCACCAGAAGAATCTCAAATGGCTGAAAGACATTTAAGGAATTTCTCAACATCCTTAGTTATCAGGGAAATGCAAATCAAAATGACTCCGAGATACCATCTTACCTTCCAGAATGGTTAAGATGAAAAATACTGAGAACAGCTTATGTTGGAGAAGATCTGAAGTCAGAGGAACACTCCTCTACTGCTGGTGGGAGTGCAATCTTGTACAGCCACTTGGAAATCAATATGTTTCTCAGAAAATTGGGAATCAGTCTACCACAAGACCCAGCAATACCCACTCTTGGGCATATACCCAAAGTATACTCAATCACACTACAAGAACACTTGCTCAACAATTTTCATAGCAGCATTATTTGTAATAGCCAGAACCTGGAAACAATATAGATGCCCTTCAACTGAAGAATGGATAAAGAAAATGTGGTACATTTACACAATGGAGTATTACTCAGCAGTAAAAAACAATGACAGCTTTAAATGACATCCTGAGTAAGGTAACCCAGATCAGAAAAGACAAACACAGTGTGTACTCACTCTTAAGTGGATATTAGATGTAAAGCAAAGGATAACCAGGCTACAATCAACTACCCTAGAGAAGCTAGGTAAAAAGGAGGACCCTAAGAGGGACACACATGGAGGGCCCCAGGAAAGGGAAATAGTTAAGATCTCCCAGCTAAACTGGGAAGGGAGAGGATGGGGGATGGGAATATGATGGCTCCAGATGACAGAGGGATGTAGATGGGGATCAATGAAAGAGATATCTTGATAGAAGTACTCATTAGGAGGTTAGGGAGAAACCAGATGCTAGGGAAACTCCCACAAATCCACAAGGATGACCCTAGCTAAGACTCCTAGCAATAGTGGAGAGGGTGACTGAACTGGCCTTTCCCTTTAATGTGATTAGTGACTATCCTAATTGTTAGCATAAAACCTACATCCACTAACTGATGGAAGCAGATGCAGTGATCCACAGTCAAGCATTGGACTGAGCTTCTGGAGCTTAGTTGAAGAGAGGGAGGAGGGATCATTTGAGCAATGGGTGGGGTCAAGATCATGATTGAGAAAACCACAGAAACAGCTGACCCGAGCTAGTGGTAGCTCATGTACTCTGGCCTGACAGCTGGAGATCCTTTATGGGACCAAACTAAGTCCTCTGAATATGGGTGACAGTTGTGTGGCTTCATATGTTGGGGGGAGGCCCTGGCAGTGGGACCAGGACCTTATCCAGGAGCATGAACTGGCTTTTTGGAGCCCATTCCCTATGGTGGGATACCTTGCTCAGCTTGGAACAGGGGATTGGAGCAAGGTCCTGCCTCAACTTGGTATACCAGACTTTGTTGGCTCCCAAGGGAGGCCCTTTGAGGACTGGATGGGGGTGGGCTGAGGTGAGGTAGGGGCAGAGAGAAGAGAAGGGAGGGGGAATGGGGCTAGTATGTAAAATGAAAAAATAAATTAAATAAAATAAACTAAAAGGAAAAGAAAAAGTCTGTTTTCCTGTCTACAAGTACTATATCCTTATATTTCTGTTTTAGCAAATGTTTTGAGGAAGGAACAGAGTATAACTTTTAAAAGATTTTAAAATTACATTCATTTATGTAGTAATAAGTATCGTTAATCATAGATCCAGTTCCCAGTGCTGTTGGATGATAGGCAAATACTGTTGTGCCCAAGTCTTGAAGACCCCCAGAGACCACCAAGGAGACAGACTCACCAAACTGCAAACACAAGGCTTTATTGTCTAATCCTACCGGTAGGGACCTCATCCAGCCAGCTGATGCAGCAACTACCAGGAGGAAGTCCCTTGTCTATTGCCAGAATTTTAAGGAAGAAAAAATCACAGAATTACATCAGTAGGTATGAGTCAGATCCTGATTGGTTGACATTTGGGGAACAATTAGGGGAATTTCTCAGTCAGGGCAACTGGTTGGTTAGTATTTTGATTAGTCGGCTACAGATGGGAGCACTGGTGGTTTCTATGGCTTTGTCTGTCTCTTGGGGGTAAAGTTTGTTGCTAAACACAACATCCAGGTGCTTACTGAGTCTAAGAGGAAGGATGTCTTGGAGTTTTGTTTACAACACAAGAACTAGAGGCTACGGGATTGGATTTGTTTTGAAGGCTCTTTCTTTTCTTTTCTTTTCTTTTTTTTTTTTTTGTTTGTTTGTTTGTTTTTGGTTTTGGTTTTTTGAGACAGGGTCTGTAAGCCTTTTGGGCGGCTCGGATGGGACAGGTATCCTGGAACTCGGGAGCCACAGAATACTGAGTGTTACACAGCTCAGTTGGAAAGGTATCCTTGAGCTTGGGAGCCAAGGAAGACCACAAGTCACAGTAAGTGCAGCAGCTTATAGCCCTGTTTCAAGGGGAGCTTCCCCAGTGTATCAGCTCTGCTTAGGCAGAAAAGGGCTTCTCCTGCGAAGTTGTTAAAATCCAGCTCCAGTCCCCCAGAGAGCGAGGATGGAGTGTATCAACTCTGCTCTGTCAAGGGAATGTTTCCCCTGACAGAAGTGTTACAACCTTGCTTGCTTTGTTCTATCGCTCCATTCTGCCATTGCCGCTCTGCTTCTCCTCTCTGCTGCCCCAACACAAAAGTAGGTCTTCACCCAAAACTCATTCAGGGATTTTTATTCTTAACTGTATTCCGTGTGTACACAGGGTTTATATAATTTTTCCAGGGGGTGGGGATTGGTCAAATGTGAATCCCTGAACTCTGATTGGCTAGCTTTCTGTTCAGGGATTGGTTAGTTTTCTGCATAGGTTTAGAGTCAGATTGGGCTCTAGTTTCAGGTCCAAAGTGTGTTTCTTTTACTGGTCTTGTTGGCTTTTTGGCTCTAGTTTTAGGGCCAGGGTGTATTTCTTTCACTGGCTGTGATTCTAGGGACAAAGTGTGTTTCTTTGGCACTGGTTTCATGGTCAGGGTACATTTCTTTGGTTCTGGTTGCTGGATGTTTTTCTTTGGCTCTGCTCAGGGTGTGTTTCTTTGGCTAGATCCTTTTTCCTACAGGGTTTCTTTGTGGCTTTGGAGGCTGTCCTGGAACTCCCTCTTGTAGACCAGGCTGGTGTGAAACTCACAGAGATCCACCTGCCTCTGCCTCCCTAGTGCTGGTATTAAAGTTGCTTGACACCACTGACTGGCTTTTAAAGTTTTATTTATTTTTTAACAACCTTTACATTTATATGGTTTCTCTCCAGTATGAATAATAAGAGTTGAATGGGAACTTAAGGCTTTGTCACATATATACAATTTCTCCCCAGTGTGGTTTATTAGAAGTGAAGCCTTTGAGTTTAGTTTACCTCTTTAAATACTATTGCAACCCATCAGGTCATAGATAGAAGTAAAAACCCTAATGTGAAAAACTAACTAGCATTTTCTGGGAAGAGTATTCTGTGTACTCAACCTCCATACTGAGAGCCAGACCTCAAGTCACAAAAGTCATAGGGATAAATGAATCCATTCCCTTGTCTAGAGTTATGTTAAATGTCTTGGAGGAGCAGATCTATGAGAACACTATGGTAGGAACTTTTTTTTAGTTTAATTTTTATTACTTGAAAATTCGTACATGTATATAATGTGTCTTGAACATATCCAGCCTTCACATCTCTCTCCAACTCAGTCCCCCTGGGCCCTCATCACATTTCCATACTTCAAGCCATCCTTCATGTTTATTTTTACTTATTCAGTTACAGTCCACTTTTTTTTTTTTTTTGGTTTTTTTGTTTCTGTTCTGACGGGCCTCTCACTGGATCAGAGCTCAAGAAACAGGCTAAGATGGCTGGGCAGAATCCTATCTGTCTCCAGCTCTATGATATTGGGATTTTAATATTGTGTCACTATGACTAACCTTTTCTTTTTTGCCTAAGTTCTGCAGATGGGACCCAGGTCTTCCTCAAAATACTTTGCTGACTCAGTTCTTTCTTTTGTGTATCTGTATCGTATTTTTATTTTTTCTACTTTTTAATTTAAATTAAAATCGAGATTGTTTTACATGTCAATCCCAGGTCCCTCTCCCTCCCCTTCTCCCTGCCCCCCACTAGCTCCCTATCCCATACTCTTTCTGCTCCCCAGGGAGGGTGAGGCCTTCCTGGGGATCTTCAGAGTCTGTCAGATCCTTTGGAGCAGAGCCTAGGCCCTCCCCCGTGGGTCTAGGCTGAGAGAGTATCCCTCTATGTGGAATGGACTCCCAAAGTCCATTCATATGCTGGGGATAAATACTGATCTACTACCAGAGGCCCCATAGATTTCAAAGACCTCCTCACTGACACCCAAGTTATCAGTCTGGTGTCCATGAGCTCCCCTTGTTGAGCTCAGTTGTTTCTGTGGGTTTCACCAGCCTGGTCTTGACCCCTTTGCTCATCACTACTCCCTCTCTGCAACTGGATTCCAATTCAGTTGTGTTTAGCTGTAGGTGTCTGCTTCTACCTCCATCAGCTGCTAGATGAAGGCTCTAGGATGGCATATAAGGTAATCACCAATCTCATTCTAGGGGAAGGGCATTTAAGGTAGCCTCTCCACTAGATTGCTAGTTAGTGTCATCCTTGTAGATCTTTGGACATTTCCCTAGTGCCAGATTTCTCTTTAAAACTATAATGGTTCCCTCTATTATGATATCTCTTATCTTTCTCTCCTCTTATCTTTTCTCTCCTGACTCAACCTTCCTGCTCCCTCATGTCCTCCTCTACCCTCCTCTTCTCCCCTTCTCATTCTCCTAGCTCCATCTCTCCTCCCCCCATCCTCAGGAGATCGTGTCCCTTTCCCTTTCTTCGGGGGACCATGTATATCTCTTTTAGGGTTCTCCTTGTATCTTAGCTTCTCTGGCAGTATGGATTGTAGGATGGTAATCCTTTGCTCTATGCTTAAAATCCATATATGAGTGAGTACATACCATGTTTGTCTTTTTATGACTGGGTTACCTTGCTCAGGATGGTTTCTTTGTGTGGCTTGGGCACCAAGGTAATGGTATCCATGTAAAAAGTTTGGCAATGAACCTTCTGTTTCTATTGTGTGGAAAAATTTGAGGAGTATTGGTATTAGTTCTTTAAATTTCTGGTAGAATTCTGCAGTGAGCCATTTGGCCCTGAGCTTTTTTTTTTTTTTTTTTTTTTTTTTTTTTTTTTTTTTTTTTTTTTTGCTTGGGAAACTTTTGATAACTGCTTCTATTTCATTAGGGGTTATAGGTTTGTTTAAGTTACTTATCTGTTCTTGATTCAATTTTGGTATGTGATACCTATTGAGAAAATTGTCCATTTCCTTTAAATTTTCCAATTTTGTTGAGTACAGGTTTTCAAAGTATGACACGAAGTTTTTCTGGATTTCCTCAGTGTCTGTTGTTATGTCCCCTTTTCATTTCTGATTTTGTTAATTTGCATGTTCTCTCTCTGCATTTTGGTTAGTTTGGATAAAGGTTTGTCTATCTTGTTGATTTTCTCAAAGAACCAACTCTTGGTTACATTGATTCTTTGTATTGGATTTTTTGTTTCAAGTTTATTGATTTCTGCTCTCAGTTTATTTCCTGGCATCTACTCCTCTGGGTGAGTTTGCTTCTATTTGCTCTAGAGCTTTCAGTTGTGCTGTTAATTCTCTAGTGTGACTGTTCTCCAGTTTCTTCATGTGAACACTTAGTGCTATGAACTTTCCTCTTAGTACTGCTTTCAAAGTGTCCCATGAGTTTGTGTACCTTGTGTCTTCATTTTCATTGAATTCTAGGAAATCCTTAATTTATTTCTTCCTTGACCCAGGATTGGTTCAATTGCATGTTGTTCAATTTCCATGAATTTGTAGGTTTTCTGCAATTTGTGTTGTTGTTGAATTCTAACTTTAAACCATGGCTGTCTGACGAGAGCCATACAGGGGGTTATTCCAATTTTTTTGGTACCTATTGAGGTTTACTATGTTGCCGAGTATTTGGTCGATTTTAGAGAAGGTCCCATGTGGTACTGAGAAGAAGGTATATTCTTTTGTGTTTGGATGGAATGTTCTATAGATGTCTGTTAATCTCAACTGGGTCATAACTTCTGTTAGTTTCCTTGTCTCTTTAAGTTTCTGTCTGGTGGTCCTGTCTAGTGTTGAGAATGGGGTGAAGTCTCCCACTATAACTGTGTGAGGTCTTATGTGTTGTTGAGTTTTAGTAATGTTGCTTTTATGAACGTGGTTCACTTTGTATTTGGAGATAGATGTTCAGAATTGAGATTTCATCTTGATGGATTTTTCCTGTGGTTAATATAAAATGGTTTAATTTTGGTTAGTGGTATTTATCCAGAAACCTGTCCATTTCCTTTAGATTTTTGAATTTTGTGGAGTACAGGTTTTCAAAGTATGACCTGAAGATTCTCTGGATTTCCTCAGTGTCCGTTGTTATATCCCCCTTTCCGTTTCTGATTTTGCTAATTAGCATGCTCTCTCTCTTTCTTTTGGTTAGTTTGGCTAGAGGTTTGTCTATCTTGTTGATCTTCTCAAAGAACCAACTCTTTGTTTCATTGATTCTATGTAATGTTTTCCTAGTTTCTACTTTATTGATTTCAGCTCTCAGGTTGGTTATTTCCTGGCGTCTACTCCTCCTTGGTGAGTTTGCTTCCTTTTGCTCTAATGCTTTCAGTTGTTTTGTCAATTCTCTAATGTGACTTTTCTCCAGTTTCTTCATGTGGGCACTTAGTGCTATGAACTTCCCTCTTAGCACTGCTTTCAGAGTGTCCCATAAGTTTGGGTATATTGTGCCTGTATTCTCAGTAGATTCTAGGAAGTCTTTGTTTTTTTTGTTTTTATTTCTTCCTCAACCCAGGAATGGTGCAATTGGGTATTATTCATTTTCCAAGAGCGTGCAGGTTTTCTGCCATTTGTATTGTTGCTGAATTCTAGCTTTAATGCATGGTGATCTGATAAGATGCAGGGGGTTATTTCAATTGTTTTGTAACTATGGAGGTTTGCTTTGTTGCCTACTATGTGGTCAATTTTAGAGAAGGTGCCATGTGGCACTGAGAAGAAGGTATATTCTTTTGAGTTTGGATGGAATGCTCTATAGATATCCGTTAACCCCAGTTGGGTCATAACTTCTTTCAGATCCTTTGTTTCTTTGTTAAGTTTCTGTCTGGTGGTCCTCTCTAGTGGCATAAGGGGGTGTTGAAGTCTCCTACTATAAGTGTGTGTGGTGTTTGAGCTTTAGTAATGTTTCTTTCACAAATGTGGGTGCCTTCGTATTTGGGGCATAGATCTTCAGGATTGAGGCTTCATCTTGATGGACTTTCCCTGTGATGAGTATGAAATGCCCTTCTTCATCTCTTTTGATTGATTTTAGTTTAAAGTCTAATTTGTTAGATATTAGGATTGCTACACCAGCTTGTTTCTTGAGCCCATTTGATTGGAAAGTTTTCCCATCCTTTTACTCTGAGGTATCACCTGTCTTTGAATTTGAGGTGTGCTTCTTGTAAACAGCAGAAGGATGGATTCTGTCTTCGTATCCATTCTGTTAGCCTATATCTTTTTATGGGTAAGTTAAGACCATTGACATTTGGGGATATTAATGTCCATTGTTTGTTGGTTCTTGTTTGTTTTGGATTTATTGTTGGTGATGTCATTGTGTGTGGATTTCGCCCTCCTACTTCTTTTTGTGTTTGGTAAAATTAGATTATCTATTGCCTATGTTTTTGTGAGTGTAGTTATGTTTGTTGGGTTGGAGTTTTCCTTCCAGAACCTTCTGTAGTGCTGGATTTGTGGATATGTATTGTTTAAATCTGTTTTTGTCATGGAATATCTTGTTTTCTCCATCTATAGTGATTGAAAGTTTTGCTGGGTACAGTAGTCTGGGTTGACATCCATGCTCTCTTAGTGCTTGCAGGATATCTATCCAAGACCTTCTGGCTTTCAGAGTTTCCATTGAGAAGTCAGGTGTGATTCTAATTGGTTTGCCTTTATATGTTCTTGGCCTTTTTCCTTTGCTGCTCTTAATATTTTCTCTTTATTCTGTAGATTTGGTGATTTGATTATTATGTGTCGGGGGGACTTTTTTTGTGGTCCAGTCTTTTTGGTGTCCTGTAAGCTTCTTGTACTTTCATAGGCATATCCTTCCGTAGGTTGAGGAAGTTTTCTTCTATGATTTTGTTGAATATGTTTTCTGTACTTTTGAGCAGTGTTTCTTCACCTTCTTCTATACCTATTATTCTTAGGTTTGGTCTTTTTATGGTGTCCCATATTTCCTGGATATTTTGTGTTAGGGATTTGTTGGACTTGAGATTTTCTTTGGTTGATGACTGTATATCTTCTAGTGAGTCTTCAACACCTGAGATTCTCTCTTCCATCTCTTGTGTCTAATTCAGCTTTCATGCTTTGAACTGTTTCAAGAGCTTCCTTCACTTGTTTGGTTGTTTTTTCTTGGGTTTCTTTAGATTCTTTAAGAGATTTTTTTATTTCTTGAAGTTTTTGGTTTGTCTTTTCCTCCATTTCATGTAATTTTTTTGTTTGCTTTTTTTTCTATTTCTTTAAGGGATTTTCTTGTTTCCTTTTTAAAGGTCTCTATCATCTTGCTGAGATAAATTTTGAGGTCCATCTCTTCTTCATGCATTGTGTTGGGCTTTTCAGATCTTGCTGGAGTGGAGTCCCTAGATTCTGGTGGTGTCATATTGGTCTTTCTGTTGTTGAGCGAGTTCTTATTCTGTCTTCTTCCCATATCTTTTTTCCAGTGAGTGCAGGTGGGGTCTCTCTATCTCCTCTTGTTACCCAGTATTGTGTGGGGGCCAGGAATTCAATGTCTGCAGCTCTGGATAGTCTTGCCTCTCCTGGTAGTCTCCTCACTCTGAAGTAGTTAGGCCTCCTTAGGGGTCAGGTGTGTGGGGGCGGGACAGGAAGTAAGAGTGGGGTGTTTCCAGGCTCTGGGAGTTCCTCACTGCCTGGGCAGGTCTACCCCAAGCAGAAACAGGCCCGGGGAGATCGGGGTGCATGGGGTTTTGGAAGGGAGTTGGGTAAGAGCAGTGGATCACTCACCTCGTTGGGGATCAGTTGGCGGAAAGGGGAGGAAGAGTAGCCTGTACCCAGATTCAGGGAGCTCCTCCCTGCCTGGGTGTGTCTACTCCAAGCATGCACAAGCCCGGGGAGATCTGGGTGAATGGCACTCGTTGTGATTAGTCGGCAGAAAGCTTCATCTTCTTCTATACTGATTATTCCTAGGTTTGGCCTTTTCACAGTGACCCATATTTCCTGGATATTTTGTATTAGGGATTTGTTGGACTTAAGAATTTCTTTGATGGATAGATCTTTTCTCCTAGGGTATCTTCAGTGCTTGACATGGTGGGGAGTCCCTGACTCAGTTCTTAGTTCTTGTGGTTGTGTTACTTTTTTTTCTCCTATAATTCCTTTAAAACCTATCTTCCACATTATTTCTTTTTGTTATGTTAAAAAAAATGAATAAAATTTTTCCTTGGTCCTGATGGTGGTATAGTGGAAAAGTCATGTTTATAGCTTTCAGGGCTGGATAAAGCTCCTGCTAGCTGTGGAATTAACTAGAAAGAACTATGGAATTTTAAAAACTGCTTTAGGATATCAAGTACATTGACATTGTACCCGCTTACCATCAAATGTCCTATCCTGCTGCTACCTCATCAACCAAGTTCTTCTGATCACTGTGAACTTCATGGCATTTGGAATATTTTCTGTAAAATGTGTCTGGGCATTTTAGTTCCTCACATGCTCATCAGTGGCTTACAATGTCATATTTAAAACTGTAGTGTTGCATATAACAAACTTTTCTTCCTTCTGTTTGATTATGTCCTTTCACCCAGACTAAGCTAGCTTGCATCTATCTTAAAATGTTTTAGCTGAAAAAAAAATAGGGTTGCTGAGATGACTCAGTGGGCAAAGGTGCCTTCCTTTAAAAAATATCCATTTTTTATAAGATAGTAGGTAAAACTTTGAAAATGAGGGCAGAAAGATGACTCAGTGACTAAAGGTTCTTACTTCTAAGTCTAAAATCTGAATTTGAATTTGATCTATAGAACAAACATAGTGGAAGGAGAAAAATCTGTTCCTTTGACTTCTACAAGCATGTCATGGTATGGATGCATGTACAACACAGACATGTAGTTGCCAGATGAAATGATTGCCTAATTTCTTCTAGTATAATAAAAACTCAGAGCCGGGCATTGGTGGCGCATGCCTTTAATCCCAGCACTCAGAAGGCAGAGGCAGGCGGATCTCTGTGAGTTTGAGGCCAGCCTGGTCTACAGAGCGAGTGCCAGGATAGGCTCCAAAGCTACACAGAGAAACCCTGTCTTGAAAAACAAACAAACAAAAAACAAAAAAAAATAAAAACTCAGCAGTCAGAAATTGAGATAAAGTCAGGCGGTGGTAGCTCACCCCTTTAATTCCAGCACTTGGGAGTCAGAGGCAGGTGGATCTCTAAGAGTTCCAGGCCAGTCTGGTCTACAGAGTGAGTTCCAGGATAGGCTTCAAAGCTACAGAGAAACCCTATCTTGAAAAAACAAAAAACAAACAAAAAAAGAAAATGAGATAAAACTTGAAGAATCCAAGGAAAGTAGAGCAATTGGCCAATGTTTACTTGACTCTCCAGCACTGGAAATCTACCACACTTAACTCCTCCATATTCACTTCTTGCCCTCTCTAGCCACCCTGCAAAGTCCTCTAAGAACTATATGGCTAATTCTAGTTAGCCTAGATTCAAGGTTGCATTATAAGCACAGTGGAATGGCTGTATGAATGATCCTCCTGTAACAGACACAGGCACACAGACACAGACACAGACACAGACACAGAGAGAGAGAGAGAGAGAGAGACAGAGGGAGAGAGAGAGAGAGAGAGAGAGAGAGAGAGAGAGAGAGAGAGTGGAATGGGATAAAATTTATAAGAAAAAGAAAGAGCACAGATAGGTAGTGGAGAAAGATGGCTCAGCTGCCATGTGGGTACTGGGAACCCACATGGTAGTTAATAGCCATCAGTTCCGGGGATCATCATGTCCTCTTCCAGATTCCAAATGCACTGGGCACACAAAACTCAGACACACATGAAGGCAAAGCACCCATATACATGAAATGGAATATTTCAAAAGATGGATAGATGGATGGATAGAGAAAACATATCCTAACAAGGCACTGAAAATGTGTAAAATGTCTTAGGAACCTGTACATCATATTTAGACCAGCTGTTCTCTACCATTTGGGGGGTCAAACTACCTTTTCACAGGGGTCACATATCAGATATCCTGTATGTCAGATATTTACATCACAATTTATAACAGTAACAAAATTACAGTTATGAAGTAGCAATAAAATGATTTTATGGTTGGAGGGGTCACCACAGTATGAGGAACTGTATTAATGGTTGCAGCATTAGGAAGGTTGGGAAACACTGATCTGAACTTTGGAAACTTCTGCTTCACAATATCTAGGAAATCAGGTCAAATCTTCAAAAAACTCAAGAATAGTTTTAAGTTTTAAATAGAGATTGGAGTTTTCATTCTCATAATAATATGAATTAATGTGGAAATCATATACAATTTCCCTTAAAATTGTAATTCACCTCGATCTTTAAAAACCTCCTTAAATAGCTTATGCATAAATGACAGCTATTATTATTTATTGCTTAAACTCAGGTTCTCATGACAGCATCTGGTAATGAAACTTACATAGAGCTAGACACATGGTTACATCATTACAGAAACAGGTGTGTACAAGATCTGAAACATGAAAAAAGAACCCAGGCTTGTGAAACAAGATAATCCCACAGTGCACTAATTCCATCTCTTCTGTCTGGTCAAGAATAAAGTGCCACTGTTCTTTCAGTATACACTGGAATTCCTGTTATATTGGCTCAGACCTATTAATGTCATTTTTTGTTGTTGTTGTTGTACTAAAAACTGTTTGTGGGGGCTGGGGAGATGCCTCAGCAGTTACGAGCAGTGGCTTCTTCCAGAGGTCCTGCGTTCAACTTCCAGCAACCACATGGTGGCTCATGACCATCTATAATGGGATTTGAGTCCTTCTGGCCTGGAGGTGGACATAGAAATAGGGTACCTATATACATGAAATACATAAAGAGTATCACATTTTAGAAACTTTAAGAAGGTAGTAAATAATTTAAAAAAATTTTTGTGTGAAAATTTTGTTTCTTTACACGGACAGTGGGTAAAGATTTCAAAACAGGGGACTGGAAGAATGGCTCAGCAGGTAAAGGTACTTGACTCCAAGCCTAATAATCTGAGTTCAGTTGTGAGACCCATATGGTGGAGTCAGTTAACTCCAGCAAGTTTTCCACTGGCTTCTACACATATCCTGGCATATGCACTCTCTCTCTCTCCCTCTCTGTCTATCTGTCTCTCTCTCTCTCTCTCTCTCACACACACACACACACAAATAAGTATAAGTATAAAAACAAAAGATCACAAAAAGTTGCCAGGCATAATGGTACACAGCCTTTATTCCTGTACTGGGGGGGGGGGCAGAGGCAAGCAGATCTCTGAGTTTGAGGCCAGCCTGGTCTGCATAGTTCCAGGACAGCCAGGCTAATTGCAGAAAGTTGGCAAGATAGGTTAGTATAACTTAAGACTACACAAAAACCTTTTCTTTTGTTGTTTGTTTTCTGAGAATGTCTTGCTGGGTATCCTGGCTGGCTCAGAATTTGCTATGTAGACCAGGCACGCACAAATCAGAGGCTTTCCTATGTCATAACCACATAGCAAGTCTGTAAAGGAAATCAGGAAAACAATCACATTTAGAACAGGCACATGAGAGTTCAGGGAGATGGCTCAGAGCATTTGCTGCTCTTACAAAGGGCCTAAGTTCTCAAACTCAGGGATCCACCTTTCTCTGCCAGATGGCAAACATAGGTCATTAACTATAGGCTCCATGCTGTCTGACCCCTCTGACCTCTACAAATACCTGCACTTCTGCACATAAGCCTACACTGAGACAGGTGTTTAAAACAATCATTATCATCTTCAACAACAAAACTCTGCTGGAATAAGCAAGGAAGTAAAGCTGAAAAATCCAAAGGCTGATGAAAAGTGTTAAAGATAACACTACAAGATGCAAGACCTGTCATGCTTATGGACTGGCAGAATTAGTGTTGTGAAAATGTGTCTTATAAGCAATGTACAGATTCTGTGCATCTGTATCAAAATTCTAATGGCCTTCACAGTAACAGAAAGAAATTCTCAAAGTTATATGAAATCAAGAAAGACTGCAGATTAGGTAAACAGCACCATAGTGGAACAAATGCAGACAATGGAATAGAACAGAGGGCTTGGATGTAAATCCATGTGGCAGCAGCAACCTGATTTTGGCAGATGCCACCAATACAGAATAATGATTCCCATTCCTATTCTACAAATGGGTACTTCTTAGCTGCATATTGACACTTAGAAAAACTCTTATCCTGCTTCAAAAAATTAATGTAAGAGCTAAAGCTCCAAAACTGTTACAAGAAACAGAAGGAAACTGTTAGGGAAATGTTAGTCACGCCCACTGGGGGGGGCTGGCACAGGTAATGCAGACCAGACACACTGAGGCATGGTCAGAGTGATGTAGCAAGACCTTAAATATGAGGGTCGCCCGCTTGTGGCTCTCTTTCCCTGACCTGCCTAATGGTACAAGACTGACTCTGTCGTGTGAGTACCTTTTCGAATAAACTTCTGCTTATCAAACTTGCTGGTTCCTTAGCGATCCCATACATTGCGTCTCGCTTTAGGAAACACTTCAAGGTAGACACAGACAAATGTATTCTTTAAAAGAGTCAGGGCAGAGTCAGCAAGTATTGTAGCCTTGCCTCAGTGCTGGAGGGGCCTAGGGAGAGTGAAATCTGTCTCCATGTCCTTTTGGTTAGGAAGGATGACAGCATTTGCATTTGGTACACTAATTCAGCTCAGAACTATACTCCAGGTGAACTTGACAAATCTTTTACAGCCAGCAAAATATGGAAATAACCTATTTGTTTTCTGTTAAATCCCTGCACATGCACAAATACAAACACATACTTCCAAGTACTCAGAATATAATGGCAAGTAAAATACAGAATTTCATTAAAAAGTTTCGGTACAAGAAAAGAACAATTTAGTGAAAGGCCTATGGAGCAGAAGAAAATCTTTGTTGATAGAGGATCCATATGCATAGCCTAGAGAGGACTAATATGTATGTAAACAATTAAATTCATATGCAAATAAGTAAATACTGGGCTGGAATAACAGCTCAAGGGTTAGGAGGACTTAAGGCTCCTTCAGATGCCTCGGATTCAATTCCCACTACACATGGTAAATCAGCACCTGCAACTTAAGTTCCAGAGCCTCTCATGACCTCTTCTGGCTTCTGTGGGCACCTCCATACATGTGGTGCCTCCAAACTTAACTCTTATGTACACAAGGAAATGAAAATAAACAAATAAATAAGAAGAATTAAAAGAACCCCTAACCAAAAGAGCCAATGAAATGAATAAATTCTAAGCAAAGTGCTCCAATTAATCACTAGAAAGTTACTTCCTTCTCATACCAACTCTCAAAAATTAAATTTACTTTCTAAGCTGGGTGGTGGTAGCACACACCTTTAATCCCAGTACTTAGGATCAGAGACAGGCAGATCTCTGTGAGTTGAAGACCAGCCTGGTCTACAAGAGCTAGTTCCAGGACAGCCTCCAAAAGCCACAGAGAAACCCTGTCTCGAAAAACAAAAACAACAAACAAAACAAAACAAAATTTACTTTCTAATGTATTCAACATTTATAGACAGTTTTATGTAATTCTTTCACCCAGTTTATAAAACATAATAAAGTTTTCCAAAGGCCTAGAAAATTTAGAGACCAAAAGAAATGAAATGGTGAGGCAATGTACCCAAATACCTTTTAAAAATGTGTTATCCTAAATGGAAAAAAGTTATCTAGTGAGACAAATGAAGTACAAGTTTGCTCTGAGTAAATCATATTTACAAAGTTTAATTTTATCAACAACCTTTATTTTGATCTTTGCTTTCTCTTTGTTTTGGCAGTGGTGGGGATCAAAGCCAAAGTAAAAAATGTTGGACACGTATTCTAAAACTGAATTCTAACCCTAGCTTTATTTCCATCTTATAAATATTGGTTCAACATTTGTATAGAACTTCACATTTTTCAAATTATCAACACCAGGCATTGCAACAATAAGTTTTTCCACAACTGTGGGCAACAAAGGGTACCTACATATTTCATGCTTAATTCTGAAAGTTCCTAATCTACCATGCTGACATGTGAAATAAATTAGAAAAGTACAGTCCAATACATATTTTCTGAGAATCACAAACTTGTTTGAAACAATGGTGCTGTTTCTGTCCATTACTAGGCATCTATTGGGAAAACTCATATATACATACTTCTAGTTTTGTAGTCATAAAGGAGATTAGATTTTAAGACATCTAACTGAATGGACTTAGGTATGTTCATTGACATAAGAAAGTTAAATGACTTACGACATGAGCTTTTTTTTAAAAAAAATAACATGACAAGGGAAAAGCAAAAGAGCAAAAATAAGTGGGCATATGCTCTTAATGCCTAATCTCATGCTCATAGCAATATGCTGAGTTATATTTTTTTTTTGGTATCATGATTGGGGCAGCAATAGTGATGCACTGTGATGATCATGCATACAAATACACTTAGCAAGCATTCCATAGCCTATTACACCCAAATGAAAAACACATGGCTTGATGGTTTTAACAAACCTTACCCTAAGTAACTATGGCAAAGTAACATGTAGGCTAATATTCACCAGTTTAGATGTATTAAATATAAATCTTCACTTTTTCCCACTTGCCATTGTTGGGAGCCATAAGTTAAGGGGCCATTCAGAGCAGTGGAAAACTACAGGTCCTTGAAGAACTTGCCACCTGGCAATTGCTGCCCCTAGCTGTTCTATTCCTGGAAGAGATAAGCAGCTCCGAGGACAAGAAACATAGAAGGCTTTTAGGCAACAGGCATTTTTTAGATAGCCTAATGCAAAACGCCAGGTGCACTAACTC